>NC_080023.1:58662424-58962727 GCF_030020395.1 Manis pentadactyla | reverse complement strand
CTACCCACCCATCCTCCCCAGTCCCTTTCCCTTTGGTACCTGTTAGTCCATTCTTGAGTTCTGTGATTCTGCTGCTGTTTTGTTCCTTCAGTTTTTCCTTTGTTCTTATATTCCACAGATAAGTGAAATCATTTGGTATTTCTCTTTCTCCACTTGGCTTGTTTCACTGAGCATAATACCCTCCAGCTCCATCCATGTTGCTGCAAATGATTGGATTTGCCCTTTTCTTATAGCTGAGTAGTATTCCATTGTGTATATGTACCACATCTTCTTTATCCATTCATCTATTGATGGACATTTAGGTTGCTTCCAATTCTTGGCTATTGTAAATAGTGCTGCAATAAACATAGGGGTGCATCTGTCTTTCTCAAACTTGATTGCTGCATTCTTAGGGTAAATTCCTAGGAGTGCAATTCCTGGGTCAAATGGTAAGTCTGTTTTGAGCATTTTGATGTACCTCCATACTGCTTTCCACAATGGTTGAACTAACTTACATTCCCACCAGCAGTGTAGGAGGGTTCCCCTTTCTCCACAGCCTCGCCAACATTTGTTGTTGTTTGTCTTTTGGATGGCAGCCATCCTTACTGGTGTGAGGTGATACCTCATTGTAGTTTTAATTTGCATTTCTCTGATAATTAGCGATGTGGAGCATCTTTTCATGTGTCTGTTGGCCATCTGTATTTCTTCCTAATAGCTTTTAGGAAGAAAAACAAAATACATATCATGAGTAAAAAAAGTATGAGTCAAATGGCGTTAGATTTTTCAGCAGTAACACAGGTTTCTCAGCAGCAACAATAGAGCAATCTCTTTAAAAACTTTGAGGAAAAAATGCCCAGCCTAGAATACTCTAATCATCAAATATAATCAAGTGTGAGGGCAGAATAAAGATATTTACAGGAATTCCACTCTTAGGAATTTACCTAAAAATGCAGGAGTGCAGTTTGAAAAAGACACATGCACCCCTATGTTTATTGCAGCACTATTTACAAATAGTCCTGAAATGGAAGCAATCTAAGTGTCCATCAGTAGATGAATGGATAAAGAAGAGGTGGTACATATACACAATGGAATATTATTCAACCATAAGAAGAAAACAAATCCTACCATTTGCAACAACATGAATGGAGCTAGAGGGTATTATGCTCAGTGAAATAAGCCAGGCGGAGAAAGACAAGTATCAAATGATTTCACTCATCTGTGGAGTATAAGAACAAAGGAAAAACTGAAGGAACAAAACAGCAGCAGATTCACAGAACCCAAGAATGGACTAACAGTTACCAAAGGGAAAGGGACTGGGGAGGATGAGTGGGAAGGGAGGGATAAGGGGAAAAAGGGGCATTACAATTAGCACACAAAATGTAGTGGGGGGTGGCACAGGGAAGGCAGTATTGCACAGAGAAGACAAGTAGTGATTCTGTAGCATCTTACTATGCTGATGGACATTGACTGTAATGGGGTGTATGGTGGGGACTTGATAATGGGGGAAATCTAGTAACCACAGTGTTTCTCATGTAAGTGTATATTAATGATACCAAAATAAAAAAAAAAGATATTTACAGACATACAAAATTTAAAACATTTTTTTCTCAGTTCACACATTTGCAGGAAGCTAACAGGAATCAACCAAAAAAGACCTGGCTCCAGAAAACAGAAGATTGAGCCCAGAGAAAGGTATGGAGAATTGTTAGGGTCTCAGCGACAGGACATTCCAGAACAGTAGCTGAGGTCCATGCCTGCCTGGAAAGCAGTATGTCTGCATAGGAACAAAAGGATAGAAAGTACCAGGAGGGTGTCTCTTGGAAAAAAGATGCAACTTAAAAGTTACCTGATTTAAAGGTATTGACAGGAAATTAACACATCTGGAAGAGAATTTGAGGATATGTTACTGATAGGTACACACCCCAAGCAAATTCAAAGTATGTTGCCCTTATTAAATCCAGGAAAACAAATAATATTTTATAGGAGAGAAATTGATGTCATAGCACTCTACATGGCTAAGCAGGGGTAAGATACATATGATAATAGGAAAATACACTATGAATATTGATTTAACCAAAAACACGAGATAATCATCATGAGAATGAGAAGAGGTGAAGGATATAAGTGTATATTTGTGTGAGTGTATATTTGTGTTTTTGTATGTGTCTGATTATTTTCATATACAATTGTAGCCAATCATGTTGTTTTCCCAACGCCACATTCAGTATCTGACACTGTTTCTATGGATTTATATTCTTTTGTCCTACTGTCATTTCAGTGGAGTTTGGTGGGGGAAACGACCTTTTGTGGTAGAATAAGATTATGAGAACTCAATTACAATTACCGTTTGAATGAATTACAATTACATGAAAACATGGTATTTGGAAATATGATAGTAATTACCAAAAATAAAGGCAAAAAATGCTGAATGTGACTACCTCATGGGGAATGGGAATCAGGGGTAAGGAAGGGTACCATATATGGAAAAATTTTTAATAATAATTTAACTGTAAATATAGTTTTTAAACTATATTTTTCAAGGAAATACTGGGAACATTTCTTTTTGGAGAACTACATTTCTTGAGAGCAGTAATAGTTTTTATCAATTCACTCTTTTTGTCTAGCACAGTATCTTAAAGATACACATCCTTGATAAATATTGTTTTTTAATGATAAAATTCACAAAAGCACAGAATCTATGCAGGACATGATAGAACAGGCACTCTAAACCCTTCCTGGTTCCCATTCCAGAGATAGGAAGGAAATAGGTGAATGCTAAAGAGAAGCGGAATCAGCTAATGTTGAATGCTCTGGAAGGATAAGGGCTATGACCCGGCTCGTGCCCCTCTAAATAATTTTGATATGCTAATTGTTTTTTCTTATACAGATTTAGAATATTAATAGCTTGGGTACTGATCATTAATTAATGCAACAAATATTTCTTAAGTAGGTGCTATGTACCCAAACTGTTCTGGGACCTGGAGATGCGGTATTCCTGCACTTCTGGAGTACATGATATGGGGCCACAGAAGTAGTGATGTGGGCCCAGAGGTACTCTAGGCACTAACCTTACAATACGAAGTTAGTTATACTGTGTGTGGAAATTACCACTTTTTTGTGAAATCATTGGGACTGCTGCTCCACCTTCCCTCAAAAACTATTGGTAATCTCCCCAGCTAACCACAAGAGGGCCTAAATATCTATTTGTGTTAAATTGGAAACATTACATCAGTTGAAACCAGACTTTCCAGTTCCTTGAACTTGGCAGTCCATACTATTCTCAGTATTTCTACAATATTATATATGTCCTGACTGTATTAAACAAATTCAAAGCACTCTTCAGTAAAGAGTGCTAGATCTCAGTCTCTGATGACCTTCAGTGAACATTCTATAAAAATGACAGCTTCTACTCTTCATTTCTGTCACTTGCTTTCTTTTATCCATAATTCTTACTATTCTATGACTACTTATATAGCTATTTGTTTATTTTCTTTCTCCTCATCTAGAAAGCAGACTTCATGAGGGCAGGTACCTGGGGCAGTTATTGGAACCCCATAAATATTTGTAAATGAATGGATGACCCTGCCACGGCTGCAGGGATATGGGACAAGCGTTTTCTCATATCATCTTTGCACTGCGCACAAGTCAACATACCTGCTATAATATTGTCCAGCAGCGTGATAGGCATACAGAATATACCAACTAGTAAATCACTTATTGCCAAGTTCAAGATAAAGAGATTAGTGACAGTGTGCATATGTTTGTTCCTCATTACAGTAAAGCAAACCACTGTATTTCCCACCATGCACAGGAAGAAGATCAGAAAGTAGGAAATAATGTAGACTGCTGCCACTTGAGGCTTGTGAAGATAGTAGTTCACATAGGTGATATTGCTATCTGAGTACTGATGATGCTTTGTGTCACTGACACTCCAAATATGCCCGTTTTCTGAAGAGTTTGAGCCCCATTTCTCACTCATGGTGGACCTGAACGAAGGAGAGGTAGAAAAGGAAAAGCATGATTAGAAACCAGTAGAAGTTCTGTGTGTGAGTTTAAGAAGGACACTTTTAAAATGCTATGGAATTTGGTGTGCCTTCTATAATAATCCATAAATTCTACATGGAACTGAATTATAAATAAGGCATTCAAATTAGGATTTTAACTAAGAATATTTGAAAATTTTACTTTGTGCTGTAAGTAACAATTATTACATTTTATTTCCTTGATATATGCTATATTTCACTTCTTTACCTTTTCTATCCAACTGCGAAGCTTCAGGGGAAATTTTGGAAGGGAAAGTTATCAGGTAACATGTCAAAACCTACTTGTTCTTTTAAGACTAACTGAAATGCCCCCAGATTTCCTGATAATTTGAATAAGACTCTGAGATGTCTATGTCTTCAAAATTCCCATTAAAATAAGCTTCTTATATTTTTCTTTTTCTGCTTGACTCATATTCCACTCAAGTAGTATGTATTCAATAAATATTTTTATTTAGAATCTATGTATCTTCATATAGGCATTTCAGTCAACTCTTGTGTGTCAAAGGCCCTCAACAATGCTCTGAGGTTGGTGATTCCCTAGAAGGACTCCCTGGACTCAGCAGATAGTGGGTTCACAGCCAGTACTTTTCATAGCAAAGGGATACAAGGCAAAATTTGCGAACAAAAAGGCACACAGGGTAGAATCTGCAGGAAACAGGACACATGCTCCCAACAGTCCTTTCTCAGTGGAGTCCCACAGGCCATGCTTAGCTCCTCCAGCAATGAGTGACAACATGTGTGAAGTGTTGGCTACAGGGAAGCTCATTAGAGACTCAATGTGCAAGGTTTTTAACTGGAGAGTGGTCATGTGGGCACCTTCTTCCTAGCATGTATCAAAATTCCAGACTTCCAGAAGGAAAGTAGATGTGCAGCGTGAACTATGTTATTTGTACAATCAGATTAGGCACAGTGAGCCACTCTTGTCATGTAAGGAATCTTTCTATCAGTGTTGGGACCTGTTTATGATTTAAGTTCCCAACTCCAACCAAGGACCAACCATGCAAGAAAGCCTTTCTACAGGTAACAGTCTTATGCTTGTTTGTTAACTCTTCTCTGCATACCTTGTAAACTTGTTGGACCAACGATTATGTGTGCCCTTAAATAAAAATGAATTTGACAGTGGTGGCAGTGTACTTTAGCAATTGAGTTCCCATATTCATTTTTTGGGAATAATTTCATGGACTTTGAATTGGTGAGGATAAAGTCAAATGGGTCTCTACAGTTTGCAGAACACTGAGGCATTTGGTGACCTCATCACTTTGCATTTTTCAGTCTTTCACCAAATACACATCTGTATCATTTTAGGGGAGCATGTTCACTCTTGTCAATACTGCATAAGGATATATATCATTCACAATTCAGATACTCCACTTTGGGTATTTCTCTTTGCATTTTAAATACAAGGAAGACTAAAAAGATAAGTTACTACTATAAGTTGATAAAAAGGGATCATTTTTTTCTACAATATTTCCCATTATTTTGCCAATTTATTTCTTCACTTGACTCTAATTTTTAAACCTCATCTTTGCTTTTCTATGTTTCATATGTCTAAGCCCATATAAAAACAAAAAAATGAAAAATGAAAAGCAAAGTGAGTGTGAGATGGGATGAGGGCTTGGAGAGAAAAAAGGAAAGGTATTTGAGTAGAACTAGATGCATTTTACAATACAGAGTCAAGCAGAGAATCTCTTTGGGGTTCAGAGCCTGACATTGAGAATACCTACCAGCTTGATAAAAATCATTTCAGTCAATGTTTCCAAAGGAAAAGTATTTACACAAATATTGAGATATTTGTACTTAAGGCAGGGAAACTCAGTAATTACAAACGAGAACTGCATGAGAAAACTGCAGGCACCTAAAAGTTACTGCAAAGAAACATCTGTCCATGGATTCAGTTAGAGCTGGAAAACATATGGGTAGAATATATTATAAGACATAATGCTTTATATTTGCACATTCTTTTTTCTTATACCCTAGTATAAAGGAACCCTTACTATAAAGCATCCATGGCACATCTGTTGAGATAAGGATGTTAGGAAGGTTGAAATGGAATAAGGTTTTCAAAACCTTCCTGTGTATTAACTTAAACTCCACCACTTGTTTGAAAGAGAAATGTTGCTTTTTTTCTTCTTCCAATGGATTATTGATAAAGTAAAATCAGATTTTGCTTTGCGGGCCCACATGGATTTCACTATTTCTGTCACTGGCTTGATAACTATATTTAGCAGGACAGCATGCAAAATGAAATACAGAAAGTTAACCAAAGACCCTGTAATATTTAAATGGTATTATTTCCTTCTAAGGAGGAAATAACACAATCATAAGATGTTTGTATGTGAGATCATAGCTTGGCCATTAGACTGACTTGTAATAATATAACTTTGGGGTCAACATTGTCACCCACAGTATTACTGTGGTGAGGCAGAGAAAAGCCAGGCCTTGACTGATCCTAGGGAGACCCACTCATCGCAATTGAATACATCTAGGACAGCTGCTCTTTGGTATTTCTGCATCTGGCATCTTGCTCTCTGGGTGCTCTGAAGTTCTGTACAGTTGATTAAAAAGCTTTAAATGAAATCAACCCCTGGTTGAATACCTTTAAGACCACAATTATTTCAAGTGCTCTCTGTGAGTCATATTAATTCTACAGATGAAATAAAAGGACTAAGACACCTGTGGATAAATGTTCCTTGTTGCCCTCCTTTACAAGTGTGAATGGTGGTTCCACATAATCATTTTAGGGTTTTAGCTGAAACTAAAACCAGAATAGTTCCATTTTCTGTTACATAATTATCAGGAGGATGGACACCAAAGCCATGAATATCTGAGAATATTCTCGCAAGTGACATACATGTTAAACATTTCAGTATGGGAATTTCACTGAAAAAAACGTATTCTTTTTGTCACTTAAGGATAACCTGTATTTGTTTGTATCAAAAAATACTCTTCCCAAGAATGTTTTTCATTGTTGACTATTGATTTGTTACAAGAGGTAATACGATTTACTTAAGCTATCACCTGATGATGGACAATTAGAAAATTTCTAACTTCTCTGGTATTAAAGTAATATTTGGTATTTTATCTTTGCTTCATTTATTAGAACTTTTTAGAATATGTCTACAATGGGAATTAATAGATCAAAAGTTAGTAATTTTCCTGCTCTTGACAGACAATAATAATTGTCTACTAGAAAGTTGGTCTTAATTCACATTTATTCCAGTGGTACTTAGAAATGCTTGTTCCTTCTGTTTTGCCAATAATAGACATTAGAATTCCCACCACTCCTTCTTAAATATTTGCCAATTTCCTATTAAGAAAATGATTAACTTCTTATTTAAATGTACATTTTAAAAAGTAATAAGGTGAGCTTTAGTTCCAAAATTTTGGAATTTATATTTTTTTAAGTCAATTGTTCTTTTTTCATATTGAAATGTTCATTTTTTGGTTGTTGTTAATGTTTTGTAAGAGCTTTTTTATTAGCAATTTTATGCTTTGTTACATATAGTTCCAGCTAACAATATGCCATTTAAATTTTAGTGTTTTTAGATTAAAAATATTCATATGTTTATGTCATAAAATCTATCGTAGTATTTCTTTCTACTTCCTCTAAAATATTTTTTTCTGGAAGCATGTAAATATTCACATAATTTTTGCTATTTAAAATATTTTTTGTTTTATAATTTTAATTATATATCTCTTCTCATTAAGAAAGCCCTTTAAAGTGAAATTTGTGTTAACTCACATCTGAGTTTTAACTAAATTCCCACCATATTATGGTTTAGCATTATTCAAATGCATGTGCTTCTTTGCATCCTGTAGATTTGGCTGCTTTTTATTTATATTCTGAACACCTACTTGTCAAAATAAATTATGTTGAAACTTAAGTGAAAGTTTTTTAGATATGTCAATCATGCATCCCCTGAAAATATTAAATATAAATCATACTACATATTGTTGGCACTTCATACACTTCTAAAACTTTACAAAAAATTTGCCATTGAACTACAGTTGTTTACTATTCTTTCTTATATATTTCTATAGTTGATCCTTAAATATTTGGACTACAGAAAGATAACAAGTTTCCTCATTTCCAGTGGTACAAATAACAGTACCCTAAAATGTGTACCTTGCATGTAAAACCTTCTTTAACATGAATATCCCTTTGATATTAATAGCACACTTCTGGTTTTATGCCCGCAATCTTGAAGGGGGAACTGATTCCCAGAGCTAAAAATACCCATATCTTCTGGAAAGACTATATTAAGGGAAACACAAGGAAAAAACCCAGAGGAGAAACTAGTTCTGAATCAAATCTCAGTGGTCCTCCGCATCCCCAACTCACTTTATTTCACTCCCAGCTGCATATGCTTTGGGGGTTATGAGGTTTGAATAGTGGGTGAATTAACTGGAGAGTAAGCACAGAAGTATTAAAACTATGTAGCTTACCACTCTTCAGAAATACATAAAAACATTTCATAGTTTCAATAAGGTATTTCATGGTATGTTCTGTTGTAAGAATCTATGAAAAAGAGATATAGTTGTTGGAATATGGCTGTCCTGGAAGCTTCAAGAAGTTGAAGTCCTGTTACTTACAATGAAACAAGTTCCCATGCCCCAAAGAAGATGAATACAATCCAGAAATAACAGACTTATCATCCAGGGGCACTAAGGCCTGGTGAGGCACCCTACAAGCTTTTATTCTCCTGGTAGCTTCTCTACTTCCTGTGAAAGAATGTTTTCCCATGTACAGAATGGGAGACATTTAAATATGTCTCATGCAGCTACAAGAGAGATCCAGCTGGGCGGCCATATATTATAAGACATAATGCTTTATATTTGCACATTATGTTTTCTTATACCGTAGTATAAAGGAACCCCTACTATAAAGCATCCATGGCACATCTGTTGAGATAAGGGTGTTAGGAAGGTTGAAATGGAACAAGGTTTTCAAAACCTTCCTGTGTATGTCCTAACATTTAGGAAATTTCTGAAGTGTCCATCACTTTCAGTTCTCTGCTCTTTGATATGTTCAATTATAACAATCACTTCTGTGTTCGGATGACATAGTTAAATATTGCCATTTAACTCCTCATAGTTTTCAGCCTCCGAAGACCTCTTCGTGCTGCTAAGGAACCACACTGCTCATTAAATATTCCACCAGAATGCTAGTCCTCAAAAACATTACCACCTTTTGAGATAACCACTAATTCTTTAAGAAAAATTTCAAAAATTTGCCTTTGCTAGTATAGCACGGAGAATACAGTTACTGATTCTGTAACATCTTACTACATTGGGGGTAAGGATTTAATAGTTGATAACAATAATTGTTGAGCCACTGTTGTATATCTGAAACCAATATAAGATTGCATATTAATGATACCTAAACAAAAAAGACGATTGAACACACACACACACACACACACACACACACACACACACACACACAGACAAATCTTTGCCTGACATTTTTCTTGGAAGATAGGTCATCACATAAACATTTGCTACTTAGGGTAGCTTGTGATTGGGTCTCTTTTAATTTCTCCTATAAAACAAGATGTATTTTTTGAATGACTTCTGATGAGATTTATTTGGAAGGTACATTTTCTTTATGATGAAGATAATTCAACACAGATTATTAATGGGTAATGTTTTCTTAGTCCAGTTTAGAAGTGACATGGCACTGTAATTAATGTCTCTGCATTTCCTTAAATGCAAGTCTACTGCCTTCATAGTATTTCTCCTTGACTATAAACAATTCTTAGCTTTTAAATTAGTAATTGTGGGTCCCAATGAAATGAGTTCTATAATCTGTAAGAAATAAGAAAGGGTACTAAACAGTTTTTATGAATCAGATCACAGAACTGGCTATCAAAACAATGCAGTTAGCTTAATAAATCATCCATGTTTGCATCTTCTAAGTTGGTAACAGCTTATAATTCTCCTTGTTCATTCATCCTGTATAAGTTGCCATAGTGATTTCCTAAAAAAGACTGTAATTTTTATGTTTCCTTAGCTTTTAGTTTTTTTCAAAGACTTCTCCTCCTATCAGGTGAAGTCCAAACTCACTTATCTGACATTAAGTTCCTCCACAGACTGTACTCACTGGATCTCATAAGCCTTATCTCCAACAATTCTCAATATTTAGGTTTTTCCACTAAAAGACTCAAATGGCTAAGAAGAGAACCCATACCACGCATTTTGGGGTCACTGAAACTTAAAAATGATCTATAAGATTCTACATTATAATACATCTGAGTATCTTGAGTTTTTCAAAAACAAAAAACATATTTCCAATTAATTGACTCCTGTAAAAATGCATGATTTCAGTAAACTATGATACATATCCTGTGGTGTGTGGAACTCCTGGGTAACAACCTTACTCATGAGTGTTCTATTTGGAGATATTTTGTAGTTGCCCTCAAGAGGAACTTCCTATCCCAGCTGATATTCTTTTACACATAATGTTCCTTGATTATTTGTCATTGCGTATCTTATGATAGCTCTTCTATTGCATTATACATAACATTGTTTTAATATTTTATTTAAACATCTTATTTATGTATCTACTTTCAATTCCTCTAATTAAATGTTAATGCCTTGGGGGTAAAATATTGTAAATATCTGTCTCCCACTGAACACCTGCTCAGTTCTACTCTAGTCCTTTTTACAGGTTTTGTCAATAAAAATATGCTTATTTTGACTTTGGAGTCTTAGATTGCATGGGCTTAGGTATATCTTGTTTGAGAAGCAATATGCAGAAATTGTTGAATTGCATGGTATGTGAATTATCTCAAGAAATTTGTTAAAATAAAGTGAAGTAATGTGCAGAATAAAGTCATATTTTTGCAATCAAGTATTTATTTTTCTTAGTGGAACTTTATTATTTGTGTAAGTGGACATATCATAGATATTTATTTTTCTTTTAAAGTGAAAATTAGCTCTTAAAAACTGTTTTCAAGTAATCCAATTTTAGCAACTGGATGCTATCATTGACAAATAAATAGAGCCATTTCTCTCAATATGAAGCTTTGAGAATATAAAATACATGGAAAGATACTTCTCAGACCTCTAAACTCTATCTAGATGGTTTTAATTGATAACAGTGCTAAAATAATCCACTGTCTTGCCACTAATTTTCTAACATTTAGGAAATTTCTGAAGTGCCCATCACTTTCAGTTCTCTGCTCTTTGATATGTTCAATTATAACAATCACTTCTGTGTTCAGATGACACAGTTTATTATACTTGTCAAACACATTGCAGAAATTATATTAACAGGAAATCTTATTGCTAAAACTCAATCTATTAATAAGGGAGTGCAAAGGAAAACAAACAAGCAAGCTGTCTTATACTCTCTTTGAAGATGATTTGCTAAGTCCTGAAACAAAATGGGAAAAAAATGATAATATTACTACTATTGTATTATTGGAGAGAGGAATTTGCTACTAAAACTAGAATTTTATTGAGCCACATATTAGCTGCTTTATATTTGTTACTTCATTTACTCATAGCAACCTTGAAATTCATATATTATCCTATCTTATAAATGAAAAGGCTGAGAGTTGAGTTTGAGTAACATATATAATCACACAGAAATTAAGCAAAAGAGCCAAATTTTGAATTAAAGTGTGTCTGAATCCAAAGTTTACAGCAGTTTTCTTTATAATTTTTAAGTTATTGGCTCAATTCTTGAATTACCCACTCAGCCAGCACTGAACAGTTTCCTCATTTGTAAAATATGGAGACTGAATCCTATGTTCTTATATTCTATGTTTTCTTTGTTTTCCTTACAGGTATGTGTGTAATGAAAGTTTAATAATTATTTGAAACAGAATGTTGAATGTTGAAAATACCTGATCTGAGGATTATTGAATATTAATAGTTAGCTATCAAATATGAAGTTAGAATTTAAATATAAATGACTTAAAATTATTTTTAGGGATAAAAATATTTCAATATTTCTAAAGGTACAGAATCAGACATTAGGTGCTAAGACTGCTCAGGTTTATTTATGTATGCAGTCATATGTGCATTAGTATGTTTCTGTGTGTGTCACATGCATACACAGCACACATGTCTGTTTTCTTGGAACAGTAGCATATAGAGTTATTCCAATGTATTTTGGATATTAGCTCCTTATTAGATATATCATTTGCAAATATATTCTCTCATAGTAGCTTGCCTTTTCATTTGGTGAGGGTTTTTTTTTGCTGTGCAGAAGCTGTTTAGTTTGATGTAGTCTCAGTTGTTTATTTTTGCTTTTTTTCCCCTTGCACAGAGAGACGAATCCAGAAAAAGAAAAATTAGTCATACTGATGTTCAAGAGATTCCTGCCTGTGTTTTCTCCTAAGAGTTTTATGGTTTCATGTCTTACATTTAAGTCTTTAATCCATTTAGAGTTTACTTTTTTATATGGTGTTAGACAATGATCCAGTTTCATTCTTCTGCACATAGCTGTCCAATTTTCCCAATACCATTTACTGAAGAGACTGTCTTTTCTCCATTGCATATTATTGCTTCTTTTATCATATATAGATTGATCATATATGTGTGGGTTTATTTCCAGGCTCTCCATTGCACCAATTCATGTGTCTATTGTTGTGCCAGTACCATACTGTTTTAATCACTATAGATTTGTTGTATAGCTTAAAATCAGGGAATGTGATATGCCCTGCTTTGTTCTTCTGTCTCAAGATTGCTTTGGCAATTCAGACTCTTTTGTACTTCCATATAAATTTTTGGATTATTTGCTCTAGTTCACTGAAAAATTCCATTGGTATTTTGATGGGGATTGCAATAAGCCTTACTAAAGTAATGAAATGTTGAGTTTTTTAAAAAAAGGAATGGTTCTACTCATGTTTCCTAAAAGGTAAAATAATCAAAGGATATACTTCACACTATATTTCTCAGTTAAATCAGTTTTTAGCAGATGTTTCATGCTGGTTCAATGGACATTAATACAGTATTTACAAACAACAATTTATCAGAAGGTGAATGGAATAAGATCTCAGCAGAGCTAAGATGCATGTCATTGTTATGACGTGCTTTCTTTCCTGGAGAAAGCAATTTATATTTGTAATTTAATGATACATGAAGAAAACATTTTGTGACATAGTGATAAGAATAAAATTAAAGAACTGTACAAGTAAACTGTTCTTTTCTAAGTTGCCTGTACAAATAGACTTAATTTTTTACTAGGCAACTCAGATACAGATAATACTATATGATAATCAGTACATTTTATTTTGTTTTGTTTTATTTTCCTCCTGGGGAGACAGGAAGATATTCATGAGCATCCTTCAGCTAGACAGGGTAAAAAGACAAGTTTTGGTCAAATGAATGTGACAATGAATAAGTGGATATAAAAGTGAGTGAACACACATCTCTAAACTCTATAAATGTAATGCTAATCAGTGCTCACAAAATTCCCAAAGTTGGGTAAACTTCATTAAAAGCATACAATTCTAAAGAAAAGAGAATATTGGGAAAAGATGGTGGAGTAGGAAGGCAAGGCAGAAACCTCCTCCCACACACACAAGGAAGCAACTACAGCAAATACAACTAATGCTGCAAACAACCTGAAGATGCAGAACAGATAATCTACACCTGGAGATGAAGAGCAGACCATACAGAGAAGGGTAAAACCACTTTCCATTAGGACCCAAGCCCTTCCCTTATTCCAGCCCACAAACAGGAGGGAGAGGAACAGCTTGGGGAGGTTAAAAAAGTACCCAGGAGTCCTGCACACCTGGTCCTGGAGATCTGTTCAGGGGCCACGAGTCCACATTGCACTGGGCTTTGGTGATTCATGGGACTGGACACCAGGTTGAATTGGAGCACTCTGGGAGGCCAAGACTCCAGTTGCTTGTGGATAATAGGCAACCCCTGTTGGACCTACTGAGGCCTAACACAGAGGCAGCAGTTTGAAAAATTTAACAGCAGTGGGAAGGGTGCCAGAGGGCTGGGGTTTGGAGGGAGCTTTCTCCAGAAGAGAAAGGGAAGGTAGACAATGCTTCCCCAGGCCTCCCTCACCCCAATTGGTCAGGCATTCATAGGAGCCAGCCCCAAATGCTCCATCCCCCTTGCTGGCAGATCAGCACACTTCCCTGTACAGCACACTTCCTTCTGCACCCACCGACCTGTTCACACACTTAGCCTGCTTGCCCCAGCAGCAGTCAGACTTTGATGCCTGGCAGGTGGAGATAGACTTTGCTGTGTGGCAGGCAGAGACGTTTTCACAGTTTTTCCAGCCATCTCAGCCCAACTGTGTAGGCATATGCATGAGACAACTCTAAATGCTCCATCCCTCTCACTGATAGCTCAGACCCCCCTCCCCCCATACCACATGGAACTTCCCTGGACACCTGCCCTACCCACCCTGCTGGTGCAGCAGCACTGCCATTTCTGCCCAGCAGGCAGAGAGTGGCCCTGCACACAGTGATCGTCACAGAAGCACAGCTGCAAAGCTCATAAAGGGCACAAGGGAGCTGTCAGTATCTGCTTACAGAGGCCAGCCACTGCCAGCAGACAGGCAGAAAGGCAGCCCATTCACAGCCCACTGACAGCAACTGTGGCTCCACAGCAAAGGGGAACCGGGCACTGATGAATAAAGAGTCTTGAGCTTCTGGGCATCACAGCATGCCTTCTTCATAAAACCACTATTTTCTAGACCAGCAGGCAGAGCCAATCTATCCAATACAAAGGAAGAAATACAGAAAGACAGACAAAACGAAAAGACAAAAGAATATATTCCAAATAAAAGAACAGGATAAGACACCAGAAAAAGGGCTAAAAGAAATTGAGGTTAACAATCTTCCTGCTAAAGATTTCAAAGTAACAGTCATAAAGATGCTCATTGACCTGGGGAAAAGAATTGATCTCAATGAGAATTTCAACAAAGAGATAGAATATATGAAAAAAAGCCACTCAGAGCTGAAGACTACAGTAACTGAAAATAAAATACATGGAGGAAATGAATAATAGATTGCTGCAAGTAGAGGAGACAATGAGGTGGAAATTAGAAAACAGGAATACATGAAATCTGAGGAAAAGGAAAAGAATTTCTACAAATGAGAGGATGCTAAGAGAGCTGTGTGACAAGTCCAAATGAAATGATATTCAAATAATAGGAGTCCCAGAAGGAGAAGAGAGACACCAAGGAGGAGAAACTCTTTTTGAAGAAAAAATTACTGAAACCTTCCCCAATCTGGGGAAAGAAATAGACACCTAGGTCATGGAATCACAGAGAGGCCCTAAGAAAAGGAACCCCAAGAACAGAACACCAAAATATACAATAATTAAAATGACAAAGATTAAAGATAAAGAGAGAATTTTAAAAGCAGCAAGAAAGGCAGATAGTGACCTATAAGGGAAACCCCATAAAGCTATCAGCAGATTTCCCAGTAGATACTTTACAGGCTAGAAAGGAGTGGCATGAAATGTTTAATGTATTGAAAGGGAAGAATCTACAATCAAGAAGCCCCTACCCAACAAGGTTATCATTCAGAATTGAAGGAGAGATTTAAAGTTTTTCAGATAAATATAAATTAAAAGAATTCACCACCACTCAACCAGTCTTTCAGGATATGTTTAAAGGGACTTCTGCAGATGGAAATATTCTTAAGCCTAAATAGTTTTCACCAGTGAAAATAAACCCATAGTAAAGATAGTAGAACACTTACCAAGCAAGTCAAAATTAAAACAAAATGAAAGTAGTAAAACCAGCTATACACAAAATCTGTCAAAGGATGTGCAAAAAAAAATGCAGATTATTATATATAACACACAAAATGTGGAGGGGGAAGAAGAATAAAAAAGAAATACATTTAGATTGTGTTCTCTATAGAGTGACCATCAACTTAATATAGACTTATATATTTAGGAAACTATCTATGAACCTCATGGTAACCAAAAACCTAAAGCCTATAATAGACAGACAAAATTTTTAAAAAAGAAACCCAGAACAGCACTAAAGAAAACCATTAAATAACAAAAGAGTACACAAGAGGAGGAGAGAGTGGAGCTACAATAACGAGAAAACAATTAATAAAATGGCAGGAAGTACATACCTATCAATAACTACCTTAAATATAAATGGACTGAATGTACCAATCAAAAGACACAGAGTTGCAGAATAGATAAAGAGCAAGATCCATCTATATACTGCCTACAAGAGACTCATTTCAGACCAAAAGACATCCACAGACTGAAAGTGAAGGGATAGAAAAAGATATTTCACTCAAATAGAGAGAAAAAAGCAGGAGTAGCAGTTCTTACATCAGACAAAATAGACTTCTAAACAAAGAAAGTTACAAGATACAAATAGGGATATTATATAATGATAAAGGGAAGGGATCAGTCCAACAAGAGGATATAACCATTATAAATATCTATGCATTCAACATAAGAGTACCTAAGTCTGTAAAACAAATACTAACAGAAATAAAGGAAAAAATAGACTACAACTCAGTCATATTAGGGGATTTTAAGACCCCACTTACATCAATGGACAGATCAACCAGACAGAAAATAAATAATGAAACAAAGGCACTGAGCAACATATTAGATCAGATGGGCTTAGCAAATATCTACAGAACATTGCACCCAAAAGCAGCAGGACACACATTTTTTTCAAGTGTACATGGAACATTCTATAGAACAGATCACATATTAGGACACAAAAAGAGCCTTAATAAATTTAAAAAGATTAAATTTCTATCAAGCATCTTTTCAGATCACAATGGTATGAAACTAGAATTAAATTACACAAAGAAAACAAAAAAAAAAACCACAAATGGAAGCTGAACATGTTTATAAATAATGAATAGATAAATAAACAAATAAATCAAGCAACATGAAGATAAATGAAAACAAAATAAAACAGTTCAAAATATGTGGGATGTCACAAAAGCAGTTCCAAGAGGGAAGTACATAGCAATACAGGCCTACCTCAAGAAACAAGAACAACCCCAATAAACAGTTTAAACTCACAACTAAAGAAACTTGAAAAAGAAGAACAAATGAAACCTAAAGTTAGTAGAAAGAGAGACATAATACAGATCAAAGGTAAATAAAATAGGGAAAATAATATGAAAAAAATCAATGAAACCGAGAGGTGCTTCTTTGAGAAGATAAACAAAATAGACAAACCCCTAGACAGACTTATCAAGAAAAAGAGGACACAAATAAACAAAAGGATAAAGGAAAAAGGAAGTGTTACATCATACACCACAGAAATACAAATAATTCTAAGAGAATTCTATGAAAAATTATATGCCAATAGGTTGAACAACCTAGAAGAAATAGACAAATCCTTGAAAAGTACAATCTTCCAAGACTAACCCAGAAAGAAAAAGAAATTCTGAACAGGCCAATTAGCAGTAATTAAATTGAATTTATAATTAAAAAACTCTCAACAAACAAAAAAAGTACACAGATGAATTCTACCAAACATTTAAAGAAGAGCTAATACCCATCTTTTTAAAGTATTCCAAAAAGAAGAGTAGGGAATACTTCCAAACTCATTCTATTAAGCCAGCATCACTTTAATACCAAAACCAGACAAAGACACAATAAAAATGAAAATTACAGACCAATATCCCTGATGAACAAAGACATAGAAATTCTCAACAATATATTAGCAAACAATTAAAAAATTAATGAAAAGGATCATTCATAACAACAAAGTGGGATTTATTCCAAGGATTCAAGGATGGTACAATATTTGTAAATCAATCAAAGTGATATACCACATTAACAAAAGGAAGGATAAAACCATATGATCATATCAATAGATGCTGAAAAACCATTTGACAAAATTCAACATCCATTCATGATAAATACTCTCAACAAAATGGGTATACAGGGAATGTACCTCAATATAATAAAGGTCATATATAACAAACTCACAGCTAAGATCATATTCAATGGCAAAGAGATGAAAGTTTTTCTTCTAAGATCAGGAGCAAGAAAAGGATGCACATTCTCACAGTTTTTATTCAACATAATACTGGAAGTCCTAGACACAGCACTCTGACAAGATAAAAAGATAATAAAAAGCATCCAAAAAGGTAAGGAATAAATTAAACTGTCACTATTTGGAGATGACATGATATTATATTAGAAAACCCTAAAGACTCCATCATAAAACTATTAGACTAATAACTGGATTCAGCAAAGCTGCAGAATACAAAAGTAATACACAGAAATCTGTTGTGTTTCTATACACTAACAATGAACCAGCAGAAAGATAAATCAGGAAAACAATTCCATTGGCAATTACACCAAAAAGAATAAAATACCTAGGAATAAACCTAACCAAGGAGGTGAAAGACCTGTACTCTGAAAACTATAAGACATTTATGAGAGAAATTAAAGGAGACACAAATAAATGGAAATTCATCTTGTGCTCATGGATAAGAATCAATATTATCAATATGGCCATCCTGCCTGTAGCAATTTACAGATTCAATGCAATCCCTATCAAAATACCAACACTATTTTTCAATGAACTAGAATAGTTCTAAAATTCGTATGGAACCACAAAAGGCTCTAAATAGCCAAAGCAATCCAGAGAAAGAAGAAAGCTGGGGTTATTATGCTCCCTCACTTCAAGCTACACTACAAAGCTATGGCAATCAAACAATAAGGTACTAGCACAAGAACAGACCCATAGATTGATGGAACAGAATAAAGATCCCAGATATAAACCCACACATATATGGTCAGTTAATATGTGATAAAGGAGCTATGAATATGCAGTGGGGAAAAGACTGCTTCTTCAATAACTGGTGTTGGGAAAACTGGACAGCTACATGCAAGAGAATGAAACTGGTTTAGTTTAACTTCACACACAAAAGTAAACTCAAAATGGATCAAAGACCTGAACATAAGACATGAAACCATAATAGTCTCAGAAGAAATAGTAGGCAAAATCTCTTGAACATAAGCATGAGCAATTTTTTCCTGTACATATCTCCTTGAGCAAGGGAAACAAAATAAAAAATAAACAAGTGGAACTACATCAAACTAAAAAACTTCTGTACAGCAAGGGACACCATCAGCAGAAAAGGCAACTTACACTATGGGAGACTATATTTATAAATTATTTTTCCTAAAAGAGGTTAATATCCAAAATATGAGAGAAATCATATGACTCAAAACCAAAAAAACAAATAACCTGATTGAAAAATGAGAAGACCTGAAAAGACATTTCTCCAAATAAGAAATACAGATGGCCAAAAGGCACATGAAAAGATGGTCCAAATTGTTAATCATCAAGGAAATACTAATCAATCACAATGAGATAACACCTCACACCAGTTAGAATAGCTACTATCCAAGAGACAAGAAATAACAAGTGTGAGGATGTGGACAAATGGGAACCCTTCTACACTGTTGGTGGGAATGTAAATTGTTGCACCTGCAATGGAAAGCAGTATGGAGATACCTCAGAAAACTTAAAATAGAAATACCATACAACCCCATAACTGCACTTCTGGGAATTTACACAAAGAAAACCCATAAAATTTCTGATTCAAAAAGATATATGCCCCCCTATATTTACTGCCACATTATTTACAATAGCCAAGATATGGAAGCAACCTAAGTGTCCATCAATAGATGAATGGATAAAGAAGCAATGGTACATATACACAATGGAATATTATTCAACCATAAAAAAGAAAGAAATCTTGCTATTTGTGATAACATGGATGGACCTAGAGGGTATTAGGTTAAGTGAAAAAAGCCAGGTGGAGAAAGACAAATACCATATGATTTCACTTATTTGTGGAATCTAAAATCAAAATGAAGAAAGGAAGGGAAAAGAATTAGTTGATATGATGCATGATATAGCTCTGTTTAAACAATATTGAAAGTAGATATTCAATAATTATAATTGTGTTCTTAAAACTGTATATGAATTTGATAATATATATACTTATCAAAGCTACATTAATTTAACAAGTTATTACATATCTTCTATTTATTAAATACTATGCTTGATGATGAATGCACATTATGAAAAGAGTATACATTATTGTTGACTTAATAGAATTTAAAAGTTTGTACACTACCTGAATGCTAATACAAAAGCAGTAAGAACATTACAATGCTTAGCTTTAGGCTCAGAAAGGACGAATACATATATCATGGCCCATCTTAGAACCAGAACTTATGTAATCATAAACCTACAACCCAACTTTTTAAAATTTAGTTGGCACCTCCCATTTATCAACACTTCACCTTCTAATACTTTATTTAATGCCTCAATTAGCTCTTTAGAAGGTATAGAATTAATGAAGCAATTAAACAAATAATGTTAAACCATCCGTAGTTCAACACAATTTGAAAAGATCTTATATTTGTATAAAGATCAAGTTGGAGCTTCTCCATCTAATCAGGATAGAATAACAGGGACAGAATTTACCCTCACACATGAAACAACCCAATAATGAAAACAATATATTAAAATAATGGTTTGAAAGACACTGAATATTAGGCAATGAGGAGAGTTATCCCCAAGAGATCTGAGGAAAAAGGAGAGAAGACTGGGAATACCTGTCCCAGCTTTCTGCTCTGGGAGAGTTTTGAGGCTATAGAGCAGAGAATGGGAACCCAGGCAGAGCCCTTTGGACCCCCTGAGTTAAGGAGATGGTGTTAAAAATCTAGGGAGACCAAGGTGGCTAGAGCTCTTCAGAACAAACTCCTGGAAGGAGAACCTTCTCTTTTTCTCTGCCCAAAAGGATAAGAGGTTTCTGGGATTTACACAGCATCTGCAATAATGCTTCTTCCCACCAAGCAGACTGGAAAATCTCAAAATACCTAGCAATTCCTTTAGTTTCACTACAATTTCTTTTTCTTGTAAAACTAAGAATCATTTTTAATTGAATACATTTTATTTAAAAACATTATGTATGCCATGAAGTAATTTTTATCTATATGGACCTGTCTTTCTGTATTTGTTCATACTGTGTATCTCATGGTATGTGCTTGTAAATGTTTGATAGCTGGCTTTCAAAGCAATCACCACCAAAACACAACAAAAGCTGTGGTATGGAGCCTATATTCATGGTGTAAATACTCCCACCATGGCTGATTTCACTTTATCAGTGTAACGTCCTGGGAAGACATGCTCTTGGTTAGCGCTCTCCAGCTGGTACAAGCAGATCAGCACACCACTGGAGACGTGAAGTTATGTCTGCCCAATGTTAACTGGACCTGTTTCTCAGTGTTGGGACTTTGCATTTGCTTTCTTCTTAGTACCTGTCTAAAAATTAATATTTTGGTTAACATGGTTTCATTGATTTGTTTTTCATTACTTCCTCAGTAAGAGAGACAAAAGAAAAAGAAAGGAAAACCCCTAGAAAAATAAAGATATAGAAATACAATCTTTAGTGATTATAATTGTTTTGTCCACTTTGGTATAAAAGAAGATGAATATATATATAAATAAGTGGATAAATATGCCCCTTCAAATATATATGAACAAATATAAGAATATGTATCTCCTTAAATTCCTTTTAATTTAATCTTTCATTAAATGTGAAAAACTAGGTATTTTCATTAATGTTAGAGAAATGGTGAAATGGGGCATCTGGTTCCTTCTAATCCCAGATTCTGAATCTCACTAAGTCCTGCATTTCTTTTGCCTTTTTGGCCTTTACCCTTTCATTTTTCAAAGTACACTATAGTAGGCTATTTGATTTGGGATAATGTCAGGGAAGTGCATCAAAGCCAGGAATGGAAACAATCTTAAATTAAACTTGAGACATAATTTTTCTTAAAGTCTCTCAGCCATGCCTACTATGAACAAGATTTTCCTCAGGGGGATATTCATTTTCTATAACCTCAAACAAAGGGAATGGTTCTTAACGTTCCCCATTCAGTCTTCTACATTTTCTCTCTTCCACTAATACTAGCCACCTACTTTCAGGAAGCAAACAAACCCCCCTTTATCATTCAGCCTAGGGAAATTTTTAAAATTCTTGTGAATTTTTCAGAAAGTTAGCTTATTTCTCTTTTAGATCCTTTAGATGGGACTTCACTCATCACAACTGCAAAAATGTTATGTAAGCAAGATAATCAGTTATAATGCTTAAATCCTAGCATTCCAAATAACCAGCAAAATTTCAAGTTTTAATATAACTTAACCAAGTTTGTCCACCCCTGCAACAATCTCTAAGTAGAAGGTCGTAGAAAATATATTCTTCCAGAAAAAAACACCATGGGTCATGGAAATTTAATTTTGCACATAATTTTGTTTTGATTTTCTTCCCAGGGCATCGTTAAAAGTGGCAAACAACAAAGTTTTTAGTAAAGCAATTCAGAGAACCTCTAGTGAGTCTGAAACATGTTTATACCAAACTGTTGTGCAGACCATAAACTCAGATTTTTCAGTGCTCAGAGTCGAGTGTTAAAAACTGAGCTCCTACAAGCTGACATGTACCTTCAGGGCACAAACTGCACCATCAAAATACTCATGCACATCACCGAGATAATGTGAGCATGAAATAGCCTCTCAGCTCCAGTAGGTATTTCTGATGGGGTCTAACACTCTGCTAATGCAGAATACATTTTTGAAAAAACTTTCATCTCCCAATCTAAGAATGTTTATAAGGAAATTACAGACTTGTAAAAATGCTGTCTTTTCATTAAATATCCATATCAAAGTTTATCAACAGTTTAGTCATCTAAAAGGTATGTTTTTGTGTTCCTACAGGATGTATAACTCTCTTAAGCACTGTCATCTTACACTTTTTAAATTCAACTCAGGCTCTACCAACAATCATTTTTGCTATTTATTCTGCATTAGCAATAAACTATTAATATTCTTCCAAATATCTTTAAGAGGTTCCATTTTTGAAGAATGTTATACAATGTGAGTAATAAGATTTAAAAATATTCTGAATACTAAACAGAGCTAACTCATGCCATCCATCAATCTCAAATTTTTTCTCTGCTAAAAATCAGTTTAAAATGTTCAGGTAAATAGACATAAGATCATTTGCTCATCATCAGTAACAAAATCAGAAAAACCATGCAGATTACTTCTCTGCATCTGAATTTCCAGAATGCCTTTATTTGACCAAGATCTAATCTTAATTGTCAGTTTATTAACTTACATGCTCAGAGGCTTAAATAGAAGAGTTTTTCTGATTTTGTACAGTAACAAAATCAGAAAAACCATGCAGATTACTTCTCTGCATCTGAATTTCCAGAATGCCTTTATTTGACCAAGATCTAATCTTAATTGTCAGTTTATTAACTTACATGCTCAGAGGCTTAAATAGAAGAGTACAGATGGCAAGAATAGCTTGAAATTACACAGCCTGCCTACAGCAAGACGAAAATACAGAGTCACTAGTGATGTTGGTCCTGCAGAGCACAACTTGGACTTTGCAGTCTTCAAAAAGCTGAAACATTTTTTATACTGCAAAATGGAAGGGGCCAAAATCTTCGTATCCTGTCTAAGCTAGTTCATGAACTATGTTTTAAAATTATTTTTAACATTCAACAGAGAGCAATGATTGATACTTTGATCACTAAATAAGAAACAGGATACCAAGGAAAAGACATTTATCTTACACAAGATTATTGACTTGGTAATCAATAATCTCACATGTATTATGTCATATAAAGAATGCTCACAATGACACTGTAAGGGCCCATTGATAACTAGCTGTCTTTACTGAGCATCTTCTTAGTATGTATCACTCAAGACGCACTTGCTCTCTTCCAGTTTATAAAATGAGGAGATCTACTTTTCCACTCCATTCTTCTCTCTTGTATCTCTTCTCTCCATCTGGCTTGCTGTGGCAATATGCATGTACATCTAAACTGGTAGTCTTAGGATATATGAAAGGTCATTTGATTTGTAACCATTGATTTTATCTCAAAATTTTAGTTTTCTCTACTAAGAAATCATGTACTATAGAGTGGGGTGGATGAATAATCTGTATAGGAGGGTTCAGAGGCTTTGGTTTTTAATTAGATGATTAATAGCTCTTTATGTCTAAACAGTCTTATGGACCTAATTCATAGAAACTAACATAATTCAGTTGTGCTCCTTAATCAATAATTATGTCAATAAAAAGTGAAAAATGTAATAGAACATCATTTGCCCATAGGTCTAGAGCCAAGTCCAAAGTCCTGCAATATTTGGATTCAGGCAGAGGAGGTCAAACCAGTAAAGGAGATGGAGCAGCGGCACGCGGGAGGTAACAGAAACCCGGGGAATGTGATGTTACTGAAGCCAAGAGAAGAAAGTATTTCAAAAAGGAGAGAAGAGTGAATTATGTCAAATCCTCAAATGCTGCCAAGAAATTGAGTAAGATGAGGACCATGGAGGGGTCTTTGGATATGGCTAAACAGATATTCTGGATGAACTAGACAAGTAACTTTGCTAGAGTTGGTGGGAGGAAAGCCTGACTGTGATGACTCAGAGTGATTCAGAGGGCAGATCCTCTCCCCACTTGGGCCACTTCATTAGATGGAACACTCCTATTATTTTCACTGATCTCCTATTCCTTGAAGAAAGCTACCTTTGAAGAAGATATTTATAACTGATACCGTTGTGATTTATCTACATCAGTTCCTATATCTGTTCCCTGGGAAACATACATCCTTATTGAAGTTGTATTGGAATTACAGTTACTTTCGAAATACAATCATCTATTTACTACTATAGGTGGTGTCAGCCAACCTCTTGCCCAATTAAGTCTGAGTGAGTTACAAGTCTTCGGTCTCAAACTCATGGTAGCCTTTCTAAATCCTCTCTCATTTTCATCCTACTCCCCAAGTAGGCTTGATATTAGTAGGCATATTGCCATGTCCTACTTATGAAGTGTGTTTGTATGTAGTAGTGGGATGGGGAAATAGCAGGTAAGGGAAAATGCCACAGACCTTCAACAATTTCCTCCAACAAAACTCCTCCAACTGTGGACTGCATTCCTGGTCTCTAAAATCTTCAGGGGTGGGTAGTGTAGGTCAAGTAAGAATTACTAAATCAGTTATTAGCCACCTTCTTTATATGTCCCAGTTAGGTAGTATATCAGCAAGGGTTCAATTGGAAAGGAAGAACCATATGGGATATTGGATCTATTGCAGGAATTTTACTTTATACCAGAGGTCAAAAAGGACCTGCAAAAAGCCAGAGAGTACCTATTTTCTGCTTTGTGGACCAAAAGGTCTCTGTCACAGTTCACCAATTCTGCTATATAGCACTGAAGAGCCACTGACAATGCAGAAACAAATAGGCTCAGTTGTGTTCCAACAGAACCTTATTTTAAAAAAGAAAACAGATAGTGGGCAGTGGGTAATTTGGTCATCCCTACTTTACACAAGAGTGGGACTTGCTGGGGACATGACCTCCCAGAGGGGAGTTTGGGAGGCTCCCTCAGGGAAGTCACTAAACAGTCACCATGCAGCACTGGTGCAGAGGACCTTTAGGAGTTGGAGGTGACACATGGGAAACCAAGCAAGTTCAACGCCTTTACAAGGACTACATACAGAGATTTGCAGAGAGGTCGATGGGAAGCTGATGTCTCAGGGTGACCACTACCAGTTAGTCCTCAGCATCATGTGTTGGAAAGAAGAGCCTGATGTGGGGCAGAGGAGAGTGAGGGAAAGATGAGTACCTCTTCATCTATTGTCTCTCCCTCTGGCCCTTAGGTCTTTCCAAGAGTAATGGTGACTGCTTCCCTTTACCTTCCAAATTTCCTGAGATTTCCTCTCTTCAAATCTATACTGGAAGTAAGTATACGGGTAAAGGAGATCCTGGGAAACATAGTTCCCAGTTACTAGAAAAAATGGCTATGTTCTATCTTTGGACTGCTGATGAAACTGAGGCAGAAAGATTCTCATTTTAGCATAATGTAACTGGGAAAATAAGTCTTTCCTGATTTCTTAGTGCTCCCATAAAAAAGCTTCAGGTTCCCGAAACCTGGAAATGCACATAATATAAATGTAGACAATGTTTGTTTTCACTTCCTCTAGGAACATTTAGATTAGACCTGTAGTCATTTGTTTCCCTAATGAAGTTAACCATTCTCATCCAAAAGGCTAATAAACCTTTTGGTATCTCCCCAAGCGCCAAAAGGTTACACCCTGGGATAGGCATTTAGGTTAATTACAAAAGTGACTGAATATCCCAGAGATTTCCAATAAAACTTTAGTGTTATCTTCCCAGGTGCTTGTATTTCAAAAGAGATAAATCCCAGATCCTTGGGGGGCATCTCTAGTTTGTGAATTCTGGATACACTGTACTTATTTGGTGCCTAAGTAGATTTACTTATATACCCAAGAGCTGCAGTAGATTCTTTCTGTTACATCTCCAGGAAACTCTCTCAGAAAGAGAGGGGTGGGGAATCATTTCTTTTCTCTTTGTAATAGAAAAAAAAGTCATTTTTTTCATTTTCTTCACCTACCAAATGAAATATGCCAATTATGTAGGTCATTTCTCCATCTTGCTCATGCTGTGCCAACCTGCAGGGTTGGTGGGCATAAGGGTCCTATGATGCAATGTTGTCTTTCTATGAGAATAAAGCTATTTTTTCCTGACCCAGACACCACATGTGTTTGAAGTTCTCTATCTATCTAGAAAGATGCAGTTGCACAAATGGGGTAACATATCAGATCATTCACACTTGCTGACATCACAGTGATACATTGCATCAAATGTCAGACATCATAAATATAAGATGCGGTGTTATTTTATATACTGACAAGAAGAGAAAACGTTGACAATTAAACACAACTTTTACTCCTTATAATTTTATTTTGAACTTGTTAATAGTATGCATTTAGACTTGTTTAAATAGAAATGACAACAGTACGAACAGCTAAGACTGTCCAATGTAGCTAATGACAGCTTCATGACTCACCTTGCTGACAGTGAATGTTAGGCACCCCTAATTCTAAGACATATTATCATTTATGGATGTTCTCAGATATTTATGGTTATTCTTAGAATGGATAAAATATAATATGGATGAAATAAAGTCATCAGTTGAGAGTGAAGTAGGGAGAGCGGAATTTACTAGAGATCAAAGAAAGAAGAGAAGCTATGAAATTGTTATCTTAAAAAGAAAAAAATGGAGCTTATCAGAGAAATCCAGAATGAAAGTCAAGAATTGAGTCTAAAAGTGGAATCTGGGCTAAAGAAATTAAAAGAGTAACTTCTGTAAGTGAGTGATTTTTCTCCAGCAAAACCAGGCAACTCCATATAGAGATAGATTGGGAAGTCATTTGGTTTTAACTATATTCAGAGATTTTCCCAAGAGAATAAGAGAAAACTTCTACATCTGGGAAGATAAAATTGACACTGTTCCCCTATTTTTCTCACTAAGCACAACTAGAAATCTCAAACATTAATAAAACAAACACAAGAAGATTCTGAACCATGGAGAAAAGGCAGCAGATCTGTGAGGGATATTGGGCTCAAGGAAAGACATGGTGGAGAGTTCCCTGGGTTTTCTTTGTGCTTCATATATTTCAGAGTTGAAGCTGAAGAAGCAGGCAACCTGGAAATGTCAATGGGTGCTCAAAAGTCTGCTTTCTTTAACCAAAGGACCAGAAATGGGGCAAAATAATAAGAGAGCAAACCTTTAAGCAATCACTCTACTCCAAACAAACACCATAAAAATCTGTGGCCACATCTATACCCATACCAACAGAGGCCAAGACAGTAGACTGAACTTTCACAGGTGTGACTCTCTATCAAGGCAGCCCAATCCTTCAACATGGTAGTGCCAGAGGAAGCCATGTAGAGACCCAGGACTTTCGTCACTGCCAGACAGGAGCAAGCCCCACCCCCCCTCCAGTGTTTGTGGCGGCCCCTGGGAAGCAGTAATGAGGCAAACCCAGCCCTCACAGTGAGGGAGCTATCAGTAGAGGGCTACTGGGTGCCAGGAGTCCCACTTCTACCCATCAATAGCTATCACTCATTCACCCCTAGATATAAACATGTGCTGAGTAGGAAGCCTGGACTTCTATGTCCACCTGGAAGTAAAGAGGGTGAATCGTTAAATAAACTGTGGTATATCATGGAATACTACTCAGCAATAAAAATAAATTAATTATTGATATATACAACAATCTGGGTAAATCTCCCGGGTATTATACTGTGTGAAAAAAAGGCAATTCTGAAAGATTGCACACTGCATGTTTTCATTTTTTTAACTTTCTTGAAATGACATGATTATAGAATGGGAGAACAAAGTAGTAGTTACCAGGAGCTGAGGGTGTGCAAGTGAGAGGGAAGTGGATATGGTGATAAAAGTGCAACAGGAGGGATCTTTATAGATGGGAATTTTCTGTATTTTGACTCTATCAATGTCAATATCCTGGTTGTAATATTGTACTGTATAGTTTTACAAGTTATGACCATTGGGGGAGAAGTTAGGTGAAGAATATGTGGGATTTTGTGTGTGTGTGTGTATGTGTAGAGACCCTAAAATAGCATGTGAATCTACAATGATCCCTAAATAAAATGTTTAATTAAAAAATAGGAGATAGTAAATGAGTTAAAAGTATTCACAAGGAACTGATGATAATGAATGACATGGAATCAAGTCTAGACAACAGAACACAATGAGGGGATGAATGATGAAAAAATGGTAAGGTCGTTGGATTAAAAGTGGATTTTATTTTGCATTTTTTATTGGAAATAATTGACATACAATAAAATATACCTTTTTAGTGTATAGTCCTGTGAGTTGTGTTAACTGAATACAGTCATGTATCTACCATCACAATCAAGATAAGGAACAATTCCATTCACTCACAAAATTCCTCCATGTACCACTTTGTAGTCAATCACTCCTCCCCAGTTCTGCCACTGGCACCTGCTGATATGTTTTCTGTCCCTACAATTTTTCATTTGCAAAAATGTCATATAAAAGGGATTATATGGTATGTAGCCTTTTGAGCTACATACCGTATAGGTTTCTTTCAATTAGCTTGGTGCATTTGAGATTTATCCATATTATTTCATCTATCAATAATCCATTCCTTTTTATTGTTGAGTAGTAATCCACTGTGTGGATGTAACACACTTTCTTTCTCCATTCTCCAGCTGAGGGACATTTTAGACTTCTCTAGTTTCAGGCAATTACTAATAAAGCCACTACAAACATTCCTCTACAACTCTGAATAAAGGTTTTCATTTGGATTTCACTGGATAAATGCCGACGTGTGGGTTGCTAGGTCATATGACAAGTGTGTGCATAACTAAAAGAAATAGGCAAATTATCTTCCAGGGTAGCTGTACGATTTTGTGTTCTCACCCACAATATATGAAAGTTTTAGTTGCTTTGCATCCTTACCAGCACCTGGTATTATTTTCTTTTAAATTTGCATCTTAATGGGTAGGTAAAGATATATTATTGTCATTTTAATTTGAATTTCCCTAATGATAATGGTGGTGAGCATCTTTCCATGTGCCTATTTTCTATGTGCATTTCTTCAGTTTAGTGCTTACATCTTTTGCCAAGATTTCAGTGGGTTGTTTGCTTTTTTAAATGAATTTTGGGAGACATATATTCTGAATACAGGTCATTTATCAGATGTGTGGTTTGCAATTATTTTCTCCCAATTTGTGTATGCCTTTTCCATCTCTCAACAATGGCTTTTGTAGAAGTTCTTGATTTTTATGAAGTCCCACTTATGAATTCTATCTGTTCCTCACAAAAATTCACAAATATTTCCTATTTTCTTCTGGATGTTTTATTGTCTGAAGTTTTACATTGAGGTTTCTGATCCATTTTATGTTAATCTCGTACTAGGTAGGTAGTATGGGTTGGGATTCTTTTTTTTTTTCCTTCTTGCATACAAATAACCCTATTGTTCTAGCACTATTTGTTGACAAGATTGGATTAAAAGTTTGAATACTGTTGAAGAATTGCCGGAGTGGTGTGTTAAAGTAATTTAGTTGGGTGAAAGAGAATGTTCCTTGAAATAAAGCTTGTAAAGATGGTGCAATAAAAGTAAAACATAAAAATGATGTGATAGTAAGTAGGAAAATATCATTTCCGGAAAAGAGGTCAAGAAACTGGGAAGCCACACTAAGCCTTCTGCACTGTGTTGACAACACTGAGAAAAAAATGAGAGGAAGATAGTGAAGCAGGTGTTAAAGATATCACTGAGTAGGTGGGAGCAGATGGTAACAAGGGTTAGTTAGGAGCTTGGTATTATGACATGAGTTTCAATAAATCTGGGGTTTTTAAAGGAGGACAGAAGATTGATCTATAAGTTTATTACAAGTCCTATCAAAATCTATACAAGTTTTCTTTTTTTTTCTTGTGGACATAGACAAGTTTATTCTAAATTTCATATGGAAAGGCATAGGACCTAGAATAGCTAGCACACCTTTACAAAGGAAAATAAAGGGGAGGGAATCATTCCATCTGATGCTAAGTCTTTCTGTATAGTGCATAAAGACAACATAGTATGGTTAAGGAATGGAGACAAAGATCACTGGCAAAGAATAGAGTTCCCAGAAATAGGCCCACATGAACATGCCCAGCTGATTTTTGACAAAGGTGCAAAAGCAATTCAAGAGAATTATGCTGAGTGAAAAAGACCAATTTCAAAATTTTCTATACTGTATGATTCCATTTGTATCCCATTCTTGAAATTACAAAACACTGGAGATGGAGACTAGATTAGCTTTTGCTAGGGCTTAGGGAGGCTGGAGATGGAAGGTGGCTGTTGCTATAAAATGGCAGCATGAGGGGTCCTTGGGGTGGAACTGTTCTGTATCTTGACTGTCATTGTGGTCAAACTGACATGTTATAAAATCACATAGAACTAAACACACACTCACAAGTATATAAAACTAGTAAAAATGGATTGTGTCAATGTCAAATTCCTGGTTGTGGTATTGTACTAATCTTTTGCAAGATGTTATTGTTCCCGGAAATGTGGTGAATGGTACATGGGATCTCTCTATATTAACTTCTTACAACTGCATGTGAATCTTCAGCTACCTCAAAATAAAAGAAAATGGAAGATAAATTATTTGGTCTTACTCATTTTTTTTTTTTAGTTCCTAGTGAAAAAAAAAAAACTACACTTTCAAATACTACTGCTGGAGTGATAGCCTTATGAAAATATTAATGGCATCATGCGTGCAAATCCTCACCCTAAAATAAAATGTACAGCATGTTAATCAACATAATCAAACTTTTATTTGCATATCAACAGTTCCAATTTAGAAATAAGAATATGATTCTTTAAATTATGTTTAGTATGATAATAACCTAATACTGAAGAATTCCAAAAAATTAATGATAATTTATGATTGATATCCTTTGATACATTGTATTGAGCTAACATTAAGAGATAACACAATTATAAATTATAAGCGATTAGGTACCATTATTTTTATAATTTATATGCACTTTATATTTTTTAATATAAAATGGTTTTATCAACCAAAAGAAGTGTCCCCACTATACTATGCCAACACACATACACACATCATAAATGACCTTTAAAAATCTCTATATGGTGATTGAAAACTAAATGTAATTTACATTCACTCTGAGTAAAATACCTAACTTCTGAGGCAAATCTATTTTTTACAAGAATATGTCAGCTGATATTGTTTCCTTAAAAACTAAAATGTGTGAAAGAACTGCCACAGTAAATGGAATCAAGTGAAAATTAAAGCTTTATGGGAAGCTTGCCTTAGAAATCAGGCCACATCTGTCTAAGAGGTTTGACGGTTCCCAAGGAAGCTCTTATCTGAGCGGTGAACCCCATTCAGTGAGGGTTGTAAGTGGTCCCTGCTAAGATGTGCAGCACTCCCTGTTTCAGAGTTAAAGCCTGACAAAATGGATACATTTTAGGGGTGCTAATTAATAATTAACCTCCTTTTAAAGGAACTTCATTTACCCCAGGAAAATCATGGGTGTAACATAAATTTTGTATTCCCTTCATTGGAGGTTATCTGGGAAGAGAAACAAGAGACTTCAATTATGTGTGTGTGGTGAGTGAGAAAGTAGTTGAATATTCCTTCTCTTTACATTTAATTCTACCTTTTATTAGACTTAGCAGTTACTTTTCCACTCCTCTGACCCACCATAGCCCCTGGAGGAGGTGGTAGGGGTGCTCTAAGAATTCCCTAGTATGTTGTATAGGGAAAATTTTTCTTCTAATAGGCTTATGTCAGCAAACAAAAAGACATATTCAGTGTTATGAATACAGGTTATGTAGGTGAAAGTGTAAAAGAAGGACTCAGGAAGAGAGTTATTTTTAAATTGGCTGAATATGAGGATAAATGTAGGGAGAGACAATGGAAGCGTAGGGATATATACAAAAGATATTATTTTAAAAAGCATTTTATCATATATCTGGCAAGCCATTGCTACCTAAGTGGAAGGAGGGCACATTTTCTCATCTTGAAGAATATACAACATTACATTCAGATAATTTATTACTTTGCAATTAAAAGGGCAATATTTTATGCTTTCTTGGAAATGCTATTCATTATAGGCAGCAAAACTGAGTAAGCATTCTAAATGTTTTGCTGATAGTACAAAATGCTACTTCAGCGACCTTTTAGAATTACATCACAGATCTACTACTGTCTAAGAGCACAGCAAAAATTGAGTGATGAGTGATGGCTCTCTCTGGATGGCTATTGCATGGACTCTCCCTCTTTCAGGACTTGGATCAGATTGCATTTGTGCTAGAATGAGCTGGTAACTCTCAAGCCTGCCTCCTTATCTGGATTCTCACTCATCATTTTTCATGAAGAATAATAATGCTCTCTGTCTTTATTCATTTTTCATGGCACAGCAGTTTGGCTACTGCCTCCACTTTCTACTGCATCTGCATGTGTGACAGCCTCTTCCTAAAGGTCAAAGCCAATGGCTTCTTTTTGGTTTTGAATCGTGACTTCTCGTCCACTCTAACACATTTGACATGGAAGTCATTCTGGGGGTACCTGCTTGTGAGGAGAGTAGTTTGCAGGCAGTTTTCTTAAGATATATATAAATAAATGTATAAAAAAATTTTATTAGAGTATACCAATTTAGTTATAAAAAAGAAAATAATGAGCTTTCTTCAAATATCAAAAATACAAAATATATTATCTTAACCAACCTCCTTTTTTCTTGCTGTCCATTTCTTTAGAGCATTTTTTCCCCAAAATAAAGACCAAATTAGGTCATTTCATTCTATAATACAAAAATAGGGTGTGATATACCAGAAGACAGTCTCCACAGAGTAGCCTTTGATGATTTTCTACATTTGGCATTAACCTATCTTTCTAGATTTACTGCCCACTACTCATGCCCTCTAGATCAGTAGTCCTTTTGCTATATCCCAAATATATAAACTGCTTCATTCATTCCCCCTGCCTCGGCTGTGCTATCTGCCCTTTTCAGACCACTGTCTTCTCTTCACAACAATAAAATCCTACTCCATCTTCAAAAATCAATGAAATGTCAATTCCTCCATGTCCTTCTGATCTTGACAATTAATTACAGTCTTATCCATAAATCTATAGCCTCTGCTAGGTGAGATTTACCAAACAATATCAACATTCATTGCTGTAGTCCATTAAGTGTGCAATAACATTAGGTCTAAAAAATAATGTGCAGACCTTAACTAAAACACTTTATTACTAAAAAAATGGTATCATCTGAGTTTTTAGCAAGTCATAATCACTGATCACAGATCACATAACAAAAATAATAATGAAAAAGTTCAGAATATTGTGGAAATTACCAAAATGTGACAGAGAAACACAAAGTGAGCAAATGCTGTTGGAAAAATGGTGTTGATAGACTTGTTTGACACAGGGCTGCAGCAAACCTTCCACTTATACAAAATGCAGTATCTGTGAAGCACAATAAAGCAAGGTATACCTGTAAATTTTTAGAAAATAAAAACTAATGTCCTCAGTCACACTAGCCACATTTTAAGTACTCAATAACCTACTGGTTGCTTGCTACTGTGTTGAACAGGAGAGATATAGAACACTTTCATCACTGCAGAAATTCTGTTTCATAGCACTGATAAGGGCTCAATTAAATACTCCATGCTTACAGCTAGAATCAGCTGTCACCTTCTCTCAAAGAGCATGGACTCTTGGCATGGGTTGAGGAGGCTACAGACAGGAAAAATATTGCTAAATAAAAATAAAGTTGTTTCTAAGAAAATGGGAATGGATATTGAGGCAATCACAAGGTCTATTGCAAGTATACAATAGGTTTTCAATCATTATTTTATTGGGCTGCATCTACTTTACCTCTAATCTTTAGTACTATGCACAGCAATGCACTGCAATACACAGACTGTATACATGTCCTTACATTCTGGTGTTTTCCCTGTGGAATGGATTCCTCAGAGTGAAATGGGAGGCAAAGAATACATATAATTTTCACTGCAATAGAATTATATAGCTACTCTCTAAAAAGTCTGAAACAATTCCCATTTCCAAGGGTAAAATATGAGAAGCGCCCTTTGCTTGTACTGCTGACAGCAAAGAGGAAGTCTGGCTTAGTGTTTGAAGCTACAATCTCTGGATACAGGCTATTTAGGTTTAAATTCCAGCTCTGCAACTTTTCAGCTATGTGACTGAACAAATTACCCTCCATGTACCTCAGTTTAACCAGGTGTAAAATAGGACCAGGTTTAAAAAGTCACATACTTGGTATGAAGAATTAAGTGAGTTAATATACACAGTGCATGAGAACAGTCCCTGGCATATATCAGTGCTTGATAAATGCCAGCCATTATTAACTAAAGTGGGCATGATCACACCTTTTGACCTTACCAATCTGATAATATAAAATGTATTATCTCATTTCCAATTCGATTTACAGTTCTTGTTACTAGGTTGAATATATTTCCATACGATTATTGACTATTCAAATTAATTTTGTTGTACACTTCCAATAGGAAGTCCAGAAATATTTCCAGCAATTATATCTCCAGCAATATTTCCACTGGTTATGTTTTTATTAATTTGAAATTTTTCTCAGGTATCAAACATTATCTGACACCTAATCATTTCATTTGGATCTTGGCAAGCCATATTCTACATTTACAGAATTATAATAATAATTCCTTTGATGCATTGAGCTTTACTACATGCCAGGCATTATTATATATTATCTACGTATGTTGACTCTCAACATTTCTTTGAGTAGGGAGATTATCTACATTTCATAGCTGGCACCACTGAGGCGCAAAGAAGTTCGGTGGCCTGCCGAAGGCCACACAACCAGCAGGCTGGGAACCAGAATCTAAACCCAGGTAATATATATTATATTTTTAACCACTGTGTCAGTTTGCTTGGTAATAGATTGGGACCATTCTCACCCTGTCTATACCTTCCCTGGATCAAAAGGGCTGGAAACCAATAAATTTCTTTTGCTCTAGGTTAGATCCAGCAGCAAAAAGCAGTTACATGAAATTTGGAAGGTGGAGAAGCAGAAAGCACACTGCTGCTTCAGCAATGACAGGCAGACATATGGGCTTCAGCAGAAATAGTCCACTAACCTCTGGGCACGCTCTATATCATGGTTCCAGTGCTGCCATAAAATAGGAGGATTGGTTTCATATCTTCCTCATTTTTGAAAACCTGATGGAGAACCGCGGAGTTAGCAGCAGCTTTTCCTGATCATTGATCCTCCAGTACAGCCAGTGCTTTTATGAACATATAATCCCCTGAATTAAATGCCTTTCTGTTATTGAAAGCTTCTTCTCCTGACAGAACTCTGATATTGTGTTGAGTACCTAAATGATCTGAGGAAATAGAAGCTCAAAAATGCAATCAGGGATTGGTGATTTTACTTAGCTTGATTAAAGCACAGCCTCACCACCAATGGAAAATGGAATACTTGTGAGCCATGGCATACAGTGGCAAGAGAGTTATTTAAATTATCGCAGGTGTTTGAATGGAATGAAGTGACTATTTAAGCAAGATTTAGAATGGCCAAGCCTACTGTGTTGGGGCTCATGGTGGGGTGAACATTACAAGGACTCAGGTGATTCTGATTTCACTCTCCAAATAATGACTAGCACAGAGTTTTAAATTCTCAGAGCAAAGTATTGATGGGGAAGAAGAGAACTTCTATTTTATATATTACTTTCAAGGGTCTGCATTCAACATATCAGTTTGAGCAGCTAGAGCAAAATTTTTCTTGGTTAAACTTAGTGTTAGCCAACATTAAATGAACATAAAGTTACACTTTGATAGTTTTGTTATTAATAGTAAAGAAGTAATTTTTTCTAGTCAGGGAAGTACTAATATTCTAGAAAAGTTCTGTAGTATGGGAATGCTTGGAAATTAGGGGATGGCATGATGACTTGGAATACCATTACTGAATGGGGCTCCCTAATTACAACAGGCATTATGGGGTCCTGGAGAACCACAGATCTAGGGCAACAAACTGCTACACAAAAAATAAGTATGCTTAACTTAATGGGAAGCATGGTAAGTACAGTAAGAATTGCTGACTCAGAGATCACTGCAAAATGTTACTGAACTGAACTGAATTAGGTCAGCTTCTTATTGAAGTCATACTGTGGGAATGAAGATTGGATGCCTGCCTCAGGTCACTACAATGGAAAAGCATAGTCTCTCACCTAATTTTCAGACTACAACCAGTTCACAGACCCAAAGTCTAAATGGAAAGTTGGAGTCACCCAAGGAAACGTCATGCACCACAGTCTCAAATATTTTCATAAATCTTTTAATAAAGAAAACTGCAGTTAACTGTAATGGTGACAATTTTCTATTGCTAAGGTAATACTTCTCTAGGAAAATATAATCAGATCTTCTAGGGTTCCTGGTATTACTAATAGGTAGATTCCCCAAATGACCCTCCAGACCGCAGGTCACAGGGGAGGTTTACAGAGGTCAGGCGGTAATAACTCTCCAGCCTGAGTCCGCCCCACAGGACCCGGGGCTCTGCAAACACAGCACGACTCTTTTTTTCCCTCAGTTACTAAATATAAATTTGGAATAGCTGTACTCAGCAGTTGGCATTATCCCCACTTTTTCTCCCTGAGTTACTGCCATTAGGATAGGAAGAGCCAAATTAAAGACTCTATAACTTCCCCCTCCCCACCAAGACAGAAAACCAGAAGGAGTTACAGTATCTCCAGAGATAATGTGGAGATTTGGTGCCACCATCAAAGACTTCAGAAACACAGAGCTGTTGATTCTTTTTACATCCAAGGATATTTATTTGTGATGTAAAGAAGACAGGTGGATTTTTTTTTTAAAGATAAGTGTTGGTGAGGTTGTAGAGAAACTGAAAGCCTTGTACACTGTTGGTGGGAAGGTAAATTGGAACAACAGCTATGGAAAACATGGAGATACCTTAAAAAATTAAAAAACAGAATCATCATATGTTCCAGAAATTCCACTTCTGAGTATATATCGAAAAGAATTGAAATCAGGATCTCAAAAAGGTGTCTCTACTGCCATGCTCATTGCAGTACTATTTACACTAATTGAAATTTGGAAAAAAAAAATGAGTATTCATCAACAGATGAGAGGATAAAATGTGGTATATATACAAAATGAATATTATTCAGCCTTAAAAAAGAAGGAAATCCTGCCATTTGTGACAACATGCATAGATCTACAGGACATTATTCTAAGTGACATAGGCTAGTCACAGGACAAATATTTCATGATTCTGAGTTACTTAAAATAGTCAAACCCATAGAGACAGAGAATAGTGGTTTCCAGGGACTAGGGAACAGGGGAAATAGGGAGGTGCTATTCAATGGATGTAAAGTTTCAGTTTACTAGATGAGTAAGTCCTCCAGATCATCTGCTATGTAACATAAAGCCTATAGTCAACATTACAGTATTGTGCACTTCAAAATTTCTTAAGAGGATAGACTACATGTTAAGTGTTCTTGCCACAAAATAAAAGGACACATGACAACTCTGAGAAGTCTTGGATATATCTACTATTTTGATTGTGGTGATGGTATCATGGGTGTTTGTACATGTCCAAACTCATCAAATTGTATACATTCAAATAGGAAGTTCTTTGTATATCAGTTATATGTAAATCAATAAAACTGTTAGAAAACAAGATTTTTAAAAAGTGGGAAAAAAGAAGACAGTCTTGGAGAATGATAGGTTCTTCTTGTAAATTTAAATAGGGTACTGACTGCATTGATTCTGCTATTCCAGAAGTACTTATACAGGAGTAAGTCAGCAGAGCCCCTGGAATCTAGTATGCAGATCTTTGCCTGAATAACATCTTTCCCCATGGCAATGGTCAAAGATGACAAGAACTAATTTGCTTTTCTCTGCAGAGACAGTAGTATACCTTCATTCCTTTACCTCAGGGCTATGTCAAACCTTATCGATTCTTCAGTTCTGCTGCATCAGCTAGCTTGCAGGAACCTTGTTCACATTCCTGTTACTGGTTTTCTAAAAATGATGAATTCACATTAATCAGACCTGTGAGCAGAAATTAGCTAATAACAGTAGATGTCTTGATAAGACACATGAGCACCACAGAGCTGGAGATAATCCCCATGAAAATCCCAAGAACCTGCCAGTTTAATGAAGTTTCCAGGGGAATAATGGTCCAAGTCATGACTAGTTACACCCTTCAAAGGAAAGCCTCTGGCTGTATTTTGTATCCTTAAACAACCAAGAAGCACAGCACCTGATGGTCTACCCACAGCTCAAGCCTCTTGCAGAGCTCCTCCTGACAAGCTACATGGTCCCATAGGATGTGATGATGACACTGACAAGAAGAAGACAGCTTTGGAGTGGCTCTGAGAGACAGCAGGAGAAGGAGGGCTTTCCAGTTGACAGCAAATTAATTAGTGCATCTGGCTGGGTAGTTTGTCTGCCATCAGAGATTGCCAAAGATATAGATATATAATGACTAATTATCCATGGCTAACGAAGCAGTTATCGGAGGACTGGTGCTATAGGGTGTGGGGAAGAAGTAAACAGATGAAGCAGTTTAAATGAACGCAGGATACGAAGTTAATCTCATTCAAATCCCCACCAGATGGAGGCTCTCAACACTCAGGTACATAAAATGAGCTAATCCAGGTCATTACTCAGCTGCTTTCCCAAGCTGCACTGTGCTCAGTTAATTGGTTTATCAATGAAGTATCCCCAGATATTATGTAGGGGTTCAATAACATAGGTCTCTCTTCTTTGGGGCTGATGCGGCAGCACCACTGCAGTAAGGTTTGCTATGGATATGGATTTGCCTTTCCTCCCTGAAATGCTTTCATCAGCATTATTACCTAAAAACTTACTGAAAACATTATTCATTTTCATGGCATACTGCCCATTGTGCTTCTGCTCCAGAAGCATTTTACATGAAAGGAAGGAAAGCAATTATATGGTACCTAGTGGATTCACTGGTCTTCCCATGTAATCACTTGGAAATAACAGGCTTTACAGAACAGTAGATTTTGAAATGTGGCCAGTCCTGCAAAATATATCTGAAATGCAACCATTTTATGTTGTTTTTCCCATGACAGAATACACCGGCCCTTGTACGAGAGGACAAGTAGCAGTGGTCCCTCCCCTGGCACTTCTAATAACCCAATTGCAAAACTTTTCCATTTTGGACCTACATCTTTAGGCTCCTCCAGTTTAAATTTTGCATTCCTGAGGAAAAGTGCCTCTACCAGGGGGCATGAAAACGGCTCCAATGAACAGTTAGTTGGGATCCCGCTTAACTGCATTGGAACCATAGTGTCACTGAACCAAAGAAGGAGGCAAGAAGGAAATTATTGTATCAGTTGAAGTGGTTACCAGATTATGAACTGGAGGTAAAGTTGTTCTTATGTTATATATGGATCTTAGAGGATTTTCTTAATACTTCCATGTCTGGTGGTAAAACTGAATGTAATACAGCAACCCAGTATATGTGGGACACAAAGAATGAAGGTTTGGGTCAGTCAACATGGCAAAGAGCATGACCAGTAAACATCCCTATTGAGATCAAATAGACAACAAATAAGTATTTAATTAATCATTAATACCAATTTTGGTCTAACACCAGGCACCTAAATGAAGGCTATATTAACTGAATATTTTCTTCTTGGTTTATTACATAATACATTTATATATTTCTGTGTATGTGTATACATATGTATGTGTGTATATATATATATATATATATATATATATATATATACCCACAATTTTCTTTTTACTATTCTTCTCTTTCAACAGTATATTATATAAGGTTTGTTAGTAGTCTTAAATTTATAATTAGTCTTCAGATTATTGGATATCAAATGGAGGCTGTGACTTAATTCAATGAGGAATGAGCATTGCATGGTAATGGATACAGTAACTGATGTGTTTCCTATGTTTGGAGAGAGGGTTAAGTACACTTTCATTTCCATGAGAGATATTCTCATCAATTTAGACAGAAGGTGGATGCTGTTAATCTATAATGTGGAGTTGAATAGGCACAGTAAGATGTATAAGAATGCTGAATAGCCAAGGGATGGATTATCCCATATGGCTGTTTCCAAGTCAACAGCGTTCCCACATCCTTCAGTGCACTTCTTTGAATCTAACCCGCCAGCAGAGCTCCACGTTAGACACTGACAACAAGAGCTACTCAGATGATTGTTGGAGGCAGAAGGGAGGTAGAAGCAGTACGACTGCTCATCTGGCAGCAAAGGAAGCATCATGGGCTTTGGCAGACTCGGCATTCTTGCAAGTCACACACCTCTTGTGATGGAGAGCTGTGATCATTGGCACTTTTCTTGTGTCCTGCAACTTCCTGATTCTCTAAAAGTTTGGAGTGAACCTGAGGTCTAGCAATAGATTTCCTTCACTTTCATTCCTCTAGTTCTCCCAACAGTTTTACAAGCACCAAATTATCTGTGTTAAATCTCTCATTGCTTAAAATAGAATGGCCTGTGTTTTTCTAACTGAAACCGTACTGATATAAGCCCCATAGGCTACAGTGCTCCTTCAGTGTAAGCTTTTTTAATGGGTAACCTCCTTCAAAATCAACTGCATTCTTCTTTCATGTTGTCCAGGTGGTCACTACAGAATGAGAGCTGTGGAGCATGGCATATTGAATTCATATAAAAGTGTGTATATTTACAGAGATAATTTATATAGTTCTATCTTACTAAATTGTGTTTGCATAAAAATATAAAATTTCCAGGGATTACCCAAAAAATATGGAAATGAGGAAAAACACCTTTAAATATTTTAGTAGATATCTTAACATGTTTTAAAATTGCAGCAAAAAAATGGGCAAATTAAAATGTTCCAATATACTTCAAAATTGGTACATGTGGAATCCTGAAAATGTTGGCTTACAAAAATTATTTCTCTTAAGTTTTATATCATATTTTTAAATCTCTATTGCTCTGGTAATAACTTGGTTTACTTTCTCACATCCTGAAGTGACCTACAAAAGTTGAGCTAATACCAGGTTTAAAACACTAAGTATCTGTATGCAAGAGTTTTTTAAGTTAAAAACTAAAGCCACTTGTCATGACACTAGTGACTATGAAAATAAAAATTCAGATTTAGTCTATAGTGTCTAGTAGTAAATTGTACCTAAGACAATCTTTTATCTAATAGGTTTTCTTTGATTTGCTATTGCTAGCAATTTTTTCTGAGGAAAAGTAAGCATTTCTTTTTTCTCTTTTATAATAGGATATTGTTCATTTATACTGAGGAACCCATATACGGTATACTTAATTCCAGATTTTAAGGTCCATTGCAGTGTACTTTATTCCAGATACTGAGACTAAAAATAAAAATACTAATGTAATGTGAAAAGAAATTGTATTGGCTTCTTTTGAAGTTTAGGCATCATCCTTTCATACTTGTTTTTCCCTCCAACTGAATGTATTTTATTATTAAAAATGATAAAGTCCTGCTCAGTCATATAAGTCAAACAGAAAAAGACAAATATCAAATGATTTCCCTCATTTGTGGAGTATAACAATGAAGCAAAACTGAAGGAACAAAACAACAGACTCACAGACTCCAAGAAGGGACTAGCGTTGCCAAAGGGAGGGGTGGGGGAGGGTGGATGGGGAGGGAGGGAGAAGGGGATTGAGGGGTATCATGATTGGTGTAGAGAGGGTCACGGGGAAGACAGTGTAGCACAGAGAAGACAAGTAGTGACTCTGTAGCATCTTACTACATGGATGGACAGTGACTGCAGTGGGGCATGGGGAGAGGACTTGATAATATGGGTGAATGTTGAAACCACATTGTTTTTCATGTGAAATCTTTATAAGAGTGTATATCACTGATACCTTATTAAAAAATGATAAAGTTCTTTGGAATATGTCCAATTTGTAAGATGCTAGGAAAAAGGATTGGAAAAAGAAAAGCTTTTTTTGTATGCTGATAACCTCTGTAAGCATCTGACAGCCTTTAAATAATTCTTCCCCATCTTACTTCAGTATTTGAAATCTCACATAAGCAAAGGAGAGAAGATAATTCAGGCTAAGAAATATTCACTCATTCTAATTTTACCAAAAAACTTAGAGCTATCATTTTATTTCATGTCAAGCTCATAATGTAGGAAAGCTTTTTTACCAATTACTAACAATGAGACTAATTTCTTGGTTTCTTTCTTAAACCTAAAAGTACATTTTGTTCTGCTTGGGTAAAATTATTGTTTTGTAGTTGTATATTCATCATGTGGAAGGATAAAAGACTGTCTTTGCAGAAGAGATGATTCAATTAGAGTTTAAAAAATTTCAATGACGGCATTCCTATATTACATGACCTTTTTACATTGTCAGTGACAGCAGGAACCCTTTCATTGGTTAAGAAAACAAATCAGTAAATTCTGTTGTTCAACAAGTTAATTTTTCATCACCTGCAGAGTCTACTAGCAATGGGAAGAAGAAATAGAATTTTTTTTAAGTTTTAAACAGATTAACTTTGTGACTGCACATATTTAAGTTGATTTGAAAACTTACCTATTGCTCTAAAATGTGTGAGGGCTACAACAAATAGGAAAAATGGATGTTGAGCTTCTAAAGCAACCTGCCTCTGTCCCAGGATCTTAGTGCCTTGCAGTACAGGCAACTAGTAATATCTCATATTGCCAAGACCTGACTAGTTCTCTTAGTCTATCATACACAAGTTCAGCTTTCCTTCCCCAGAAGTTCCACATAACATTTTACCTAATTTAATTTGGCAACTGCATTCTAACCAAAACATACTTATGAAAATCCTTAGTCAGATTATACCAGAATACCAGCTGTTTTATGACAACTTTCACTGCCATAAATGAAAAAATAAGAAACATGAAACACATCCCACTATAACAAAATGTTCTTTTACCATCAACAACCTAGCCATCGTTTCTCCTGTAACCATCAAGTGAACATAACACAACCACCGCAGAACCAGAGCATTAATTGTCTTTAATCCCAATTAAGATGATAATGAGGAAACCTCTGTGTCTACATAGAGACACCACCCATTTTTGTGATGGCAGTACTCTGTGACCTTTGATGTAGGAAGATTGACATGTTTTTTAATTGAACTGATCCTTGAACTCTAAAATAATTGAGTTTAATTCTATCTTTATCACAACAGATGAAACTCAAAATAGAACAGATTATTCAAAGTAAATCATTTAACAGTCCAGAAATTTTATTTTCCCTAAGCCTGTTCATAGGTCAAAAGGGATTATAGTGATATAATTATGTTAACTAATTACTGCTACTTTGAAAAAATAGTCAGGCTGCCCAAGGCCAACTTACATGGATTAGGGCATATATCACATCTGTGTTCCAGCCAGCATGACACTCTGTGATCAGACTCCTAGAAGGTATACAGCTATTTCTTCAAAGTTTAATTTTTTCTTATTATTTTTAAATAGTTCCAGATGTACAGACAAGTCACCACAATAATACAAAGAACTGCCATACTCTTCACCCAGATTTTCCAAGTGCTAACATTTTGCTGTATTTATTCTATCATTATCTTTTTGTATATACATAGTATTTTCAGAACCCTTTGGGAGTAAGCTATCGGTATAATGCCCATAGACCCCTAAATACTTCAATGTGTACTCCCCATAAAGACATTCTCCTACACAGCCACAATAATAAAAGTCAGGAAATTATCCTTTAGAAAACACTCTATCTATAGATCTCACTCAAGTATCATTATCTCCCAACACCGTCCTTTATAGCTAAAGACATTTTTCTCTAGTCATGTTTTTGCATTCTCCCTTCCTATCTTTTATAACCTTGACCTTCTGAAAAGTATTCTGCATTTCTGGCAGGAGTACCAAGGAAATGACATTGTACACTCCTCAGTGCACCACACAACGAGGCCCAGAACACAAATTTGTACTATCGGTGATGCTGCTAACCTTCATTTACCAGTTTTCTCCATTGTAGAGTTTCTGTTTTCCCTGTGCACCTGAAACTGTCCTGTGGAAAATACTCTGAGATAGTACAAATATCTTATTTTCCACTGTAGTGGATTGAATTGTGGCTCTCCCCATATTCACTTGGAACCTGTGTATGTAAATTTATTTGAATAAAGGGTCTTTGCAGATATGATTAAGGTAAGGATCTCCAGATGAGATTAGGCCCACCCTTCTAAGGGAAAGGCGGAGGGAGACGCAGACACGGGCAAACCGTGAAGGCAGCCACTGGAGAACCAAGGCAGAGACTGGAGTTAAGCCGCGCAAGCCAGGGAACGTCCAGAGCCCCAGGAAGCTGGCAGCAGCAGGGACAGATCCTCTCCCGGAGCTTTCAGAGGGAGCATGGCCCTGCCCACACCTTGATCTCAGAATTCTGGCCTCCAGAACTATGACAGAATAAATTTCTGTGGCATTAGCCACCAAATTTGTGGTAATATGTTATAGCAGTTCTAGGTTCCTGATATGGTCAGTAACCCTTTACCATCTATGTTCGCCTTCATGGATGATTCCTGCTGGAGTGAGTTATTACAGTGGTGGCTGCCAAATGTGATTTTTAAATTCCATAATTTCTCCTATGTCTATTAATTGACAATCTACTTATAAAGAAGAGCTTTCTTTTATTTACTTCAGTATAGACTTATAGATTCCTCAGTTATTCAAAAAGTTACAATGTGTTACTTTCTTTTGCAGATTTAGGTATTATTTACATGCAATGAAATTCAGCCATTTTAAGTGTATAGTTTAATGTGTTGGATAATTACATATAGTCATGAAACTATCACCATGGTAAAGATATAGAACATTTTTGCCACTCCAAAAAGTTCTTTAGTGCCTCTTTCCAGTAAATCTCCTCTCCTAAACCCTGGCCCCAAGCAATGAACTGACCTATTTGTCACAATATTTTTTTCTTTAGTATGTGTTTAAGATTTAGCTTCTTTCATTTGGCATAATGTTTTTGAGATTCATTGATGCTTTGTGTATGTCAGTTCATTACTATTTATTAATGAGTAGCACTCCAAAGGATGAATATACCACATTCCCTTACAGAAGGACATTTGTTTCCAGTTTTTACTATTATGAATGATACTGCTATGAACATTTGCAAACAAGTCTTTGCATGGTTGTATATTTACATTTCTCTTGCATAAATACCTAGGAATGGGAATGTTGAATCACATTCTTGAGTGCATGTTTAACTTTACATAACATCAAGCTGTTTTCCCAAGTGACTGGTTAGTTGTGCAGTCCTACCTGTAATGCTTAAGAGTCCTAGTTCCTAAACATACATCCTTACCAACACTTCCTATGGCTTTTAGATTTCATCTACTTGCATGTTTGAGTAGAACAGTATTTCTCAACTTTTGTCTCACTTTAGATTTTATTTTCTTTATCACCCATCATGAAATTTTAATACCATATTACATACTGTGTATATATCTGTGCTTCATATCTATGTATATATATTTGTGTTTTATACATACAAAGAGAAATATTTTTCACTTTCTCCAAAGACTACCTTTTAGCCTCTTGGGGGTGATATCGTCCCCATTGAGAGAACATGGTGCAGAGGTATCTCACTGCTTTTAGTTTGTTTTGTTCATGAAGACTCAGGATTCTGAGCTCATTTTCATGTGTTTATTGCCTATTAACATATGATCTTTTGTGAACTGTCTGTCCAAATCCTTTGCCAATTTATTTTTGGTTCCTGTATTCTTGAGTTATAAGAATTGTCTATATATTCTGGATATAAGCACTTTGTGAAATTCATGTTTTTGAAAAGATTTTCTCCTACTCTGTGGCTGATCTTTTTGTTTTCCCTACTATCTCTTGAAGAGCAAATTTTTCTTTGATTTTGATAAATTTTATCAGTTTCTTTCTTTTATGGTTTGTGTTCCATGTATCAGATTTACAAAGTATTTTCCTTCACCAGGTTGGAAAGATTTTCTCCTTTTCTTTTTTATAGAAGATTTATAGTTTTTATCTTATATGTTTAGGACTGTGCTCAATTTTGGTCTACTTTTTGTGTATGATGTGAGATAAGGGTTTAGGTTAATTTTTTTCATATGACTATCCAGTTGTTCTAGTATCACTTATTTAAAAGATTATCCTTTCCTAACTGAATTAACTTGGAAGCTTTATCCAAAATAAATTGAACAAGTAAGTGTGGGTCTATTTCTCACTCTCATGTACTGTTGTGTACTGACTATTGTGCTCTATTGACCTGTCTGTCTATGCTTATAGCAAACACACTGTCTTGATTACTGTGGCATCACAGTAAGTTTTCAAATCAAGTAGTCTAAGTCGTCTAAACTTGTTCATTTAAAAAAGATATTTATCTCTTCTAGGTCTTTTGCTTTTCCATATATACTAACAGCCTGTCATTTTCTTCAAAAAGTTATGTTGAAATTTGTTGGCATTGCATTGAACCTAAGATCAATTTGAAGAGAATTAAAGTCTTATAACATGGTGTTTTGCAGACCATGAATGTGAATTCAATATATGAATACGGTATTCAACACTACTTATGATTTTTAAAACTAACAAAGAGAACGTCCTCTACATAATGGGCAGCTATGCAAAATATGCAACTACTATCATAATTATGGTAAAATGACTGAAACCTGTGCCCTTAGGTCAGGACTTGGTAAAGATGTCTGCTTACACTGCTTTAGAGGTATTAGAGATATAAACAGTGCAATAAGGTAAAACAAATGTATAAAAACAAATACAGATGAGAAAGTTATAAGAATTGTATTTGAGAGAGCAAAACAATTGTTTTGAGAGATAGCAAAACCTGTATTTGCCTAAGGCATGTTTGTATACACAGAAAATCCTGAATCTATGGAAAAGACATCATAAATAATAATTTAGCAAGCCTTAGGATATGAGGTCAATTTAAAATATCAACTACAGGGAATAAGAGTCAAAGCAGGGCGGAGCCAAGATGACAGCGTGAGTAGAGCAGCAGAAATCTTCTCCCAAAACCACATATATTTTTGAAAATACAACAAAGACAACTCTTCCTAAAAGAGAGACCAGAAGACACAGGACAACATCCAGACCACATCCACACCTGCGAGAACCCAGTGCCTCATGGAAGGGGTAAGATACAAGCCGCAGCCTGGTGGGACCTGAGCGCCCCACACCCCAGCTCCAGGCGGGAGGAGAGGAGATGGAGCGGGGAGGGAGAGGGAGCCCAGGACTGCTAAAACACCCAGCCCTAGCCATCCGCACCAGAGCACAGACAGTGCATGCATGGGGTCCTGGATACTAGGGAAACAGGACAGTAAGACCTGTGAGTAGGTCTCACAGCTGGCGCCCTGGGGACAAAGAAAAGCGAGTGCTTTTTGGAAGTCTTAAAGGGACAGGGACCCCAAAACCAGATGGAAGTGTCCTGCAACACTTAGTCCAGCAGCAGGGAATCTGGGGAACTCTGGGCACTCTAACCCCCTGGACAGCAGGGAGCATGGAGGCCCCTCACGGAGATAAATAGCCTCGCGGCTGTTCCCCCTCCAACACAGCTCCACCATATTGGAGTGGCAGCCCGAGGCAGGCCATGCCCACAGCAACAGCGGAGATAAACTCCATAGCAGCCGGGCAAGAATCAGAAGCCCGGTCTGCATGCAGCTGCCCAGCACAAGCCACTAGAGGTCGCTGTTCTCCCAGGAGAGGAAGGCCACAAACCAACAAGAAGGGAAGTTCTTCCAGCCGTCACTCGTGCCAGCTCTGCAAACTATCTCTATCGCCACTAAAAGTCAAAATTTCAGGCAGACCAAGATCACAGAGACAACACCTGAGAAGGAGACAGACCTAACCAGTCTTCCTGAAAAAGAACTCAAAACAAAAATCATAAACATGCTGATGGAGATGCCAAGAAATATACAAAAGCTAAGGGATGAAGTCCGGAGGGAGATTACAGACACCTAGGGGGAGATTACAGACATCCTGAAGGAGATTACAGAAGTGAAACAAACTCTGGAAGGATTTATAAGCAGAATGGATAAGATGCAAGAGGCCATTGATGGAATAGAAACCAGAGAACAGGAATGCGTAGAAGTTGACACAGAGAGAGATAAAAGGATCTCCAGGAATGAAACAATATTAAGAGAACTGTGTGACCAATCCAAAAGGAACAATATCTGTATTATAGGGGTACCAGAAGAAGAAGAGAGAGAAAAAGGGATACAAAATGTCTTTGAAGAAATAATTGCTGAAAACTTCCCCAAACTGGGGGAGAAATAATCGAACAGACCACGGAAATACACAGAACTCCCACCAGAAAGGACCCAAGGAGGACAACACCAAGACACATAATAAATAAAACGGCAAAGATCAAGGACAAGGACAGAGTTTTAAAGGCAGCTAGAGAGAAAAAGGTCACCTATAAAGGAAAACCCATCAGGCTATCATCAGACTTCTCAACAGAAACCTTACAGGCCAGAAGAGAATGGCATAATATATTTAATGCAATGTAACAGAAGGGCATTGAACCAAGGATACTGTATCCAGCACAATTATCATTTAAATATGAAGGAGGGATTAAACAATTCCCAGACAAGCAAAAGTTGAGGGAATTTACCTCCCACAAACCACCTCTACAGGGTATTTTAGAGGGACTGTTCTAGATGGGAGCACTCCTAAGACTAAACAGATGTCACCAGAGAAAATAAAATCACAGCAAAGAAAGCAGACAAACAAATACTAACTAAAGGCAAATAATAAAATCAACTACCCACTAAAAGCAGTTACAGGAAACACGAACGAGTACAGAATAAAACAACCAACATATAAAGAATGGAGGAAGAGGAATAAGAAGGGAGAGAAGAAAAGAATCTCCAGACAGTGTATATAGCAGCTCAATAAGAGAGCTAAGTTAGGCAGTAAGATACTAAAGAAGCTAACCTTGAACCTTTGGTAACCACGAATCTAAAGCCTGCAATGGCAATAAGTACATATCTTTCAACAGTCACCCTAAATGTAAATGGACTGAATGCACCAATCAAAAGACACAGAGTAATAGAATGGATAAAAAAGTAAGACCCATCTATATGCTGCTTACAAGAAACTCACCTCAAACCCAAAGACATGCACAGACTAAAAGTCAAGGGATGGAAAAACATACTTCAGGCAAACAACAGAGAGAAGAAAGGAGGGGTTGCAATACTAGTATCAGACAAAATAGACTTCAAAACAAAGAAAGGAACAAGAGATAAAGAAGGACATTACATAAAAATAAAGGGCTCAGTCCAACAAGAGGATATAACCATTCTAAATATATATGCACCCAACACAGGAGAACCAGCATATGTGAAACAAATACTAACAGAACTAAAGGGGGAAATAGACTGCAATGCATTCATTCTAGGAGACTTCAACACACCACTCACCCCAAAGGATAGATCCACTGGGCAGAAAATAAGTAAGGAAATCGAGGCACTGAACAACACTCTAGAACAGATGGACCTAACAGACATCGATAGAACGCTACATCCAAAAGCAACAGGATATATATTCTTCTCAAGTGCACATGGAACATTCTCCAGAATAGACCACATACTACATCAAAAAAAGAGCCTCAGTAAATTCCAAAAGATTGAAATTCTACCAACCAACTTTTCAGACCACAAAGATATAAAACTAGAAATAAATGGTACAAAGAAAACAAAAAGGCTCACAAACACATAGAGGCTTAACAACATGCTCCTAAATAATAAATGGATCAACGAACAAATTAAAATAGAGATCAAGGAATATATGGAAACAAATGACAACAACAACACAAAGCTCCAACTTCTGTGGGACGCAGCAAAAGCAGTCTTAAGAGGAAAGTATATAGCGATCCAGGCACACTTAAAGAAGGAAGAACAATCCCAAATGAATAGTCTAACATCACAATTATTGAAACTGGAGAAAGAAGGACAAATGAGGTCTAAAGTCAGCAGAAGGAGGGACATAATAAAGGTCAGAGAAGAAATAAACAAAATTGAGAAAAATAAAACAATAGAAAAAATCAATGAAACCAAGAGCTGGTTCTTTGAGAAAATAAACAAAATAGATAAGCCTCTAGCCAAACTTATTAAGAGAAAAAGAGAATCAACACACATCAACAGAATCAGAAATGAGAATGGAAAAATCATGACAGACTCCACAGAAATACAAAGAGTTATTAAAGACTACTATGAAAACCTATACGCCAACAAGCTGGAAAACCTAGAAGAAATGGACAACTTCCTAGAAAAATACAACCTTCCAAGACTAACCAAGGAAGAAACACAAAAGTTAAACAAACCAATTACGAGCAAAGAAACTGAAATGGTAATCAAAAAACTACCCAAGAACAAAACCCCTGGGCCAGACAGATTTACCTCAGAATTTTATCAGACATACAGAGAAGACATAATACCCATTCTCCTTAAAGTTTTCCAAAAAATAGAAGAGGAGGGAATACTCCCAAACTCATTCTATGAAGCCAACATCACCCTAATACCAAAACCAGGCAAAGAAACCATCAAAAAAGAAAATTACAGACCAATATCCCTGATGAGTGTAGATGCAAAAATACTCAATAAAATATTAGCAAACCGAATTCAAAAATATATCAAAAGGATCATACACCATGACGAAGTGGGATTCATCCCAGGGATGCAGGATGGTTCAACATTCAAAAATCCATCAACATCATCCACCACATCAACAAAAAGAAGGACAAAAACCACATGATCATCTCCATAGATGCTGAAAAAGCATTTGACGAAATTCAACATCCATTCACGATAAGAAATCTCAGCAAAATGGGTATAGAGGGCAAGTACCTCAACATAATAAAGGCCATATATATGATAAACCCACAGCCAACAGCATACTGAACAGCGAGAAGCTGAAAGCTTTTCCTCTGAGATCGGGAACAAGACAGGGATGCCCACTCTCCCCACTGTTATTTAACATAGTACTGGAGGTCCTAGCCACAGCAATTAGACAAAACAATGAAATACAAGGAATCCAGATTGGTAAAGAAGAAGTTAAACTGTCACTATTTACAGATGACATGACATTGTACATAAAAAACCCTAAAGACTACATTCCAAAACAGTAGAACTGATATCGGAATTCAGCAAAGTTGCAGGATACAAAATTAACACACAGAAATCTGTGGCTTTCCTATACACTAACAATGAACCAATAGAAGGAGAAATCTGGAAAACAACTCCATTCACAAATGCATCAAAAAGAATAAAATACCTAGGAATAAACCTAACCAAGGAAGTAAAAGACCTATACCCTGAAAACTACAAGACACTCTTAAGAGAAATTAAAGGGGACACTAACAGATGGAAACTCATCCCATGCTCGTGGCTAGGAAGAATTAATATCATCAAAATGGCCATCCTGCCCAAAGCAATATACAGATTTGATGCAATCCCTATCAAATTACCAGCAACATTCTTCAATGAACTGGAACAAACAGTTCAAAAATTCATATGGAAACACCTGAATAGCCAAAGCAATCCTGAGATAGACGAATAAAGTGGGGGGGATCTCACTCCCCAATTTCAAGCTCTACTACAAAGCCATAGTAGTCAAGACAATTTGGTACTGGCACAAGAACAGAGCCACAGACCTGTGGAACAGATTAGAGACTCCAGATATTAACACAAACATATGTGGTCAATTAATATTTGATAAAGGAGCCATGGACATATAATGGGGAAATGACAGTCTCTTACACAGATGGTGCTGGCAAAACTGGACAGCTACATGTAAGAGAATGAAACTGGACCATTGTCTAACCCCATACACAAAAGTAAATTTGAAATGGATCAAAGACCTGAATGTAAGTCATGAAACCATAAAACTCTTAGAAAAAAACATAGGCAAAAATCTCTTAGACATAAACATAAGTGACCTCTTCTTGAACATATCTCCCTGGGCAAGGAAAACAAAAGCAAAAATGAACAAGTGGGACTATATTAAGCTGAAAAGCTTCTGTACAGCAAAAGACACCATCAATAGAACAAAAAGGTACTCTATAGTATGTGAGAATATATTTGTAAATGACAGATCCGATAAAGGCTTGACATTCAAAATATATAAAGAGCTCACCCACCTCAACAAACATAAAACAAATAATCCAATTAAAACTTGGGCAGAGGAACTGAACAGACAATTCTCCAGAAAAGAAATTCAGATGGCCAACAGACACATGAAAAGATGCTCCACATTGCTAGTTATCAGAGAAATGCAAATTAAAACCACAATGAGGTATCACCTCACACCAGTTAGGATGGCCACCATCTTAAAGACAAACAACAAGTGTTGGGGAGGATGTGGAGAAAGGGGAACCCTCCTACACTGCTGGTGGGAAATGTAAATTAGTTCAACCATTGTGGAAAGCAGTATGGAGGTTCCTCAAAATGCTCAAAATAGACTTACCATTTGACCCAGAAATTCCACTCCTAGGAATTTACCATAAGAACGCAGCACTCCAGTTTGAAAAAGACAGATGTACCCCTATGTTTATTGCAGCACTATTTACAATAGCCAAGAATTGGAAGCAACCTAAGTGTCCATCAGTAGATGACTGGATAAAGAAGATGTGGTACATATACACAATGGAATATTATTCAGCCATAAGAAGAAAACAGATCCTACCATTTGCAACAACATGGATGGAGCTAGAGGGTATTATGCTCAGTGAAATAAGCCAAGCAGAGAAAGACAAATACCAAATGATTTCACTCATCTGCAGAGTATAAGAACAAAGAAAAACTGAAGGAACAAAACAGCAGCAGAATCACAGAACCCAAGAATGGACTAAGAGGTACCAAAGGGAAAGGGACTGGGGAGGATGGGTGGGTAGGGCGGGATAAGGGGGGGAAGAAGAAAAGGGGTATTATGATTAGCATGCATAATGTGGGGGGTGGGAGAAGGGGAGGGCTGTGCAACACAGAGAAGACAAGTAGTGATTCTACAACATTTTGCTATGCTGATGGACAGTGACTGTAATGGGGTTTGTGGGGGGGCCTTGGTATAGGGGAGAGCCTAGTAAACATAATATTCTTCATGTAATTGTAGATTAATGATAACAAAAAAAAAGAGAAAGAAAAGGGGGATTACTCCCTGATAGGAGAAAACTAACTGCAAATCAACGATTAATGCATGCTTTACATATCCTTAATTTTGATCTTTTAAAGGTTGTCAGATGATCAGCTATGGAAGTACGTTTTTCTGATAATATTCCTTTCTCTTAAAAAAAAAAAGCAGTTCCTGTGTGGTGATCTCCAATAGGTTCTTCACAATGGTATAAAGGCCATATCAAAGTGTGGGCAAAGGGTTTGTTTGTGTTTATACAGAGGATCAAAGCCTAATTTGGCTACCCAGAAAATGAATTAAGATACAATATGAAGAAGAACTTCCAACATCAACATCCTCTGGAAGAGTCATTCCAGAAGATGGTCATCAAAAAACTTCAACAAAGATCCAGGCGCTGTTGCAGTTGTAGCTGCATTCATCCCACCGGTTCCTGGACTTGCCATTGGAATGAAGAAGGAGATATCTAAGCTGGCCTGTGCATACAGTAAAACAACAAATTTGACTGGATCTATACTGTTGGAACTCAACCAAGAATTAGGAGAAGTGCAAGTTACAGTACTCCAAAATTGTGCGACTATAGACTATCTACTGTTAAAAGAACATATGGGATGTGAACAGTTCCCAGGAATGTGTTGTTTTAATTTGTCTGATTTTTCTCAAACTATTCAAATTCAGTTAGACAATATCCATCATATCACTGATAAGTTTTCACAAATGCCTAGGGTACCTAACTGTTTTTCTAGGTTTCACTGGAGATGGCTGGTAATTGTAGGTCTGCTTTTGTTATGTAGCTGTATTCCTATTATGTTAATGTGTGTGCGCAATTTCATTAGTAGTTTAAAACCTGTACATGCTTATGTTTCTCTACAAGAAGATATGTCAAAGAAATAACCAATCTTCTCATATTTTCTTCCGTCTGCTACTTCTATAGCTTTTCTTCTTCCTTCCTAATTACAAACCTTTAGTAGAATTCGTGCCTCATATAAAAAATTACCGAGTATCATAATTCTTCCAAGTGGTAAAGACACCTCAAGACAAATGCTGGGCATAGAAGCCACAGGGCATAAATCTGCAAAGAAGTAAAAAGCTAACCTTTTCAAAGAATATTGCTTCTCTCTCACTTATCAACTTTACATTTCCCTGTATGGCCCCGGAAGATAACTGGTTAGCCAGAGACGGGTAAGATTCCTCAAGGGAGGAACAACCTAAGACAGGCACAGTCACAGGGGGGCCATCAGGTGAGAAATTTGGGATCAACAGAGGTGGGGCTTAAAACCTCACCCCCCTGTTTTGAGAGAAATCTTCTGCATCCGTGGATGTTTTGTTGCTCTTGTCTAGCTTGGATTAATACTTAGTCTACAGGCACAGACCTGATCATCTACATTTACCCTCTTACAGCACTAAATTATGTTTTCTACCTTTATCTTGCATCTACCTACCACTTCAGCATTTTATTAAAAAATAATAATAATAATAATAAGGGAGAAATGTGGGATTCACATATAAATCAAGTATAAAAATCAAACGAATAATCATATCTGACTTGATTGTTTATAGTTCATGATGCATGATCAAAACCGAAAGTTTCTGTGATATGACTGCCCTTGCACTGTTCACCATGTAAGAACTTGTTTGTTATGCTTCGGAAGATTGGAGACTGTTGAGAATTAGGCTTGGGGTTGATTAATGATTGTGCATTGAGTCCCCTATACAGAATTTTATTGTTGTTAACAACCATTTGATCAATAAATATGAGAGATGCCCTCTCAAAAAAATAAAATAAAATAAAATATCAACTACATTTCTATATATTGGCAAATGGAAAGTGAAACTTTAAAAACTGCTTAATTTTAAATAAATCAAAAAATGAATATATAGGCACAAATTTAAGAAAATGTGTGTAAAACTAATACACATAAAACATTACTAACACATATTAAAAAGAATACTTTCTCTATAAACGTACCAATACTATTTTCAGTATTTTTGCTCCTGGGGTGAACTTTCCTTTTCTGGAGGTAATTTTAGTGCAATTTTAAGCATGCGGTTCTCTAATTCTCTCTTCCATGCTGTCCTCCCCGCTGTGCGACCAGATCCATGCTCTGCACAAAGAAACATCTCTGCTGGAAATTAGTGTCCTTGCTGTTTTCTACTTACAGGTAACTTGGTTTGTACAGTCTCTGTCTTCTGATTTAATGGCAATGATATATTTTTTTAAAAATTTAATTAAGGTATCATTGATATACACTCTTATGAAGGTTTTATAAGAAAAACAATGTGATTACTACATTCACCCATATTATTGAGAACCCCCAAACCCCATTGCAGTCACTGTCCATCAGTGTAGTAAGATGCCACAGAGTTCCTACTTGTCTTCTCTGAGCTACACTGTCTTCCTTGTGACTCCCCACACATCCATAATACCTCTCAATCCTCTTCTCCCTCCCTCCCCACCCACACTCCAACACCCCTTCCCTTTGGTAACTGCTAGTCCCTTTTTGGAGTCTGTGAGTCTGCTGCTATTTTGTTCCTTCAGTTTTGCTTTGTTCTTATACTCCACAAATGACAATGATATATTGTGTGACATTATTTGTTCTTGTTAATCTGTACAGTTTGGAGATTCAAACTTACACACAGGACTCATAACTATCCTGGATATAACCTAGATATTGTTTTAAAAATAAAGCAGCCTTCCTAAAAGGAAGAATATGTTTTGACCTAGCATTAAACTTCAGATTTTGTGTGTAACAAGAATACATGAGATGGCATATCTATGGGAAGAAAAAAACTTTGTTATTGTACCTTAGATTATTCCAAAGTAATTGACTACTTCATTTTACTTGGCATAGTGACATTTAAACCCTTTCTCTTATAACTTGACTTAACTTTATCTCTAATCTAATAATATCAATCCATTCACATTTATCTAATAAAATTTTCCCTTTTTTTACAGTCACTGTTAACTATTTTCTCTTCTATGCATATAAAAGTGTCTGCTACCGATGGTCAAAGAAAATTCAATATGGTTTTTCAGCTAAGGAGCTGATAATGAGAGAATAAATATATGTCTAAAAATAATTACTTTCATTGAAGGTGGACCAAAAATATGGAATACACCCCCCACCCTCCAACTTCTTGGTATTCAGTTTACTTTTAGATAAAGCCCCACAAGGAATGTGAGTCTAGTTTTATTCTAAACTTGAGCTTGGATCTACTTGACCTGAAAGACAAGCATTCTGTGTCTGGCTAATGGAATATCTACAGTATCTAATAATTGATATTTGGGATTGTTGATATAAATATGAAGTTATAATAACTGAGAGAATTCTGCTGAGATCACAATATTGTAACGTGAATCTCTTAGTTGTCAAATCCTATCATGTCCTAGTCTACAGTTGAAGCAGATTTAAAAAATTATCCCACCAAACATTTTGCAGTCGTTTAAAATAAACACCAAACAATATATTCTGTAAATCAAGGGCTATCTGTTTTCTACAGCTTTAGCTAGGAGATAATTGCTTAGACCCTTTTACCTATTTTTGCCAAAATAACATTTTCAAGAAATTCTATTGCACTCTACCTTGGCAAGCTAAATTAAGTTTCTATTCACACTGGATGCATCGGAACACATGTATTCTTTATGATGATGCTAAGTTGAAAATTCCCCTGTAGGTCTAACAAAAGGCAACCAAAGGAACAAGCCAGCCTTGAAATTGGTTGTTATAAAATTCCATTTAATAAATTTACATTGGTTCCTGCTTCCAAATAGTAATTTTAAGAGAACACGCTGTAAGTTCAACCAGTTCTATGTTAGAAGTTAATATCCTTGCTACTCACTTGCATAGAAAACAATCCAATTATGCTGTGCAGTAGAGCACTAAAACCATCAAACACATGGTTACAAGGCCCGTTTTAAAAATCTTTGAACATAAGAAATATGTACTTTTAATTTTAAGAACATATTCCGCAGAGAACAGGTCAGGTGACCTCGTAGAACTACCCGAGATGCTTTACTCGATATTCTCAGGGGAATGGAATTTTCCTTCTCTTCACTGGAAAATGTATTTTTATGGACTTGCCTGCATTTCTTCCTTTACAAGATCTTCAAAAGTTGTGAAATGGGGTGGAGGGTAATATTCTAAAGCAGAAAATACATCACGTTAGAGGATAAGAAATTTGACTCCTCATCTTGACACTCCCTAAGCCATATGATTTAAATTAATCTTTGTGCATTTTAGTATGATAATCTGTAAAATTAGAGAAAGAGATAAGGGAAGAAAATTTGACCACATTACCAAAGTATTGTAAAGAAAGTCTCAGTAACTCTTGGCACCATTTACTTCATTTAAAATGACCTTCTCACAAAAGAGGTGAACCCCAGCAGTTGAAAATCGTTAATATGGACATTTTTTGTTCATATAATCTCAAGAAATTTGCTCATTTTCTCCATCAGGTACTCCTTTCACTCCTTCACATGACAGGTATGGTTTTACATGGATGTAGATGTAATGCAGATTAGTTCAACCAACACGTAAGAGAAAATAAGTAGCCGAGAAAAATTACTGTTGCAACTCATGTTCTAATAATTTATCTTTTCTGGTTAAAAAGGATGCATGATCATTAGAAAATACAGAAAATATAAACAATAACTGAACACCCACGTTACTACCACCTAGAGATAGCATTCCCTAGCCTTGATGTTTCCACATGGAGCTTGGCTCAGATAAAGCCCTGAGTGTTCACTCCCTCCTCCTCAGATTAAGAAACAGGGAGTGGAAGACAGAACTTAGCAGGAGCACTCTGGCCTTTTCATCACTCTTGGTACTTGCTGCCTATGAGGAGCATATGCTCTTTGTTCATAAAAGTTTATGAACTGGCTTGTCCCCTGTGATTCATGAGTTAAGGAGGGAACTTTAATGTAGGTACAGCTTTTATAGAAAATCCTCTTGCCCACAGCTCTCCGCCACATTCTCAAGTAGCATTTTCATTAGTAATAAAGCTTATATTTTGATATCTCTGTGTGACTCCTGCATCTGTCTCTAATAGCTCCATTCTCAGGTAGGCACAAAGGAGGCTATTATTAATTATGAAACTTTATAGAACCCAACTATTAACATGTTAGCATATTTTTCCATGATTTTTATCCACTCAAATTAATTCATGCATTCATTATCTTCTGTTATTAGCATAATATTCAGCCTTACCAACTGTTATAAAGCTAACAATCCTGCATAAAAGACAAACACTAATCAAGTAATTCCAAGGGTGATGAGTTAGTTGTATGTCTGGGAAACCTGAGCACTAGGGCAAAGTATATCAGGAGATCTAATCTGGACCAGATGAGGTTCCAATGGGAAAGAGATTTAGACCTAAAGGATGAGTCATATTAGTCAGGGGCTCAGCAGGTGGGAGCGGAAGTCAGTGAGAATTGCAGAATCAGTATTCACCAAGACCAAGAGGAAGCACCTTGGCAGAAGTTCACTGTGGCTGAAGCCTAGAGATGGAGAGTAGAATGGTGCGAGGAAAGCTACGATACGGGTATGGATCAAATCAGAAAGCACTTACTTAGGCCGTAAAAAGAACTTAGATGGCACCCTGGGGGCAATGGATGTTAAACATGCACTGACAAGACTAAACATTACTGTGTATGGATGTTTTTATTCCACCTCTTTCATTTACTAGCAAGGAAATGAATGTATTGATTTATATTAAAACTGGATGTAATAATTTCTCCTCTGACTGAATACTATTTTATATCTACAACAAATTATTTTGAAATTATCTAAAAATATGTACAACATACAGTGCCTGGTTCACTAAAATTATCATTTAGAAAAAATTTGTTTATATGAGATACCAATACAATTATAAGTTTTTGCTCCAGAGAACTTTTTTTAAATTACTGATGAAATGACAGAATCTTTAACTATATTTTAAGTCACTTATGTTTTCTCTTTTGTAATTGCTTATTCATGAAACTTGTCCACTAATGTTTTTCTCACTAATTTACGTGAGATTAGTATAAAACAATATTTTAATCCCTTTTACATTTTTATAAAATTTTTGTACCTTTGTTGTCTTCATTTTTAAAAATTTTGCAGCTTTAATTTTTTTACTGTATTTTTATCTTTTAATTTTGAAAAAAATTAAATATAAGGGCTATAATATTATAAGCAAGACATGTATTTAGAAGTATTAACATTCATCTTATTTGCTGCAAGACTGTTGTTCTTATGAATGAAACATGATATGATAAAGTAAAGTCTCTTAATGCTTTGCTCATTTGGTTTCAGACAATCATTATGACACAGTTACTATGTCTGATTCAATTCTATTGTTCCACATCCTCATAAGATACTTGGCTTTGATAGACTTTCTAAAATTTTCCAATATGATGGTTGGGAAGAAACATTTTGTTTTAATTTTTGTTTTGCTAGTTTCATTTAAAAGTTTTATAATTTTATTAGTTACCCAAATTCTACCTCCACTTAATACTGGTTCAGATTACATATTAACATCAGCCTTGGATCTCCTTGGATGCTCAAGAAAAAAGATATTTTTCCTTTATAATCTAAAATACTGCTTTAAGGAAATATAGGCCAAAGAGCTCAAGATGAAATGAGCTATGCAATATTCCATGTTACCCAATCCCTTTTTAAAGTTGTTTAAATGTCTCTACACTAATTTTATTTGGGTTGGGGGGTGCTTTGAGATATAACTGACATATAACCCTGTAAGTTTCAGGTGTACAACTTGATGATTCAATATATGTGTATATTTTGATGTGATTACCACAGAAGGGTCATTGACACCTCCATAACCTCACCTAATTACCTTTTTTAATGGTGAGAACACTTAAGAATTACTCTCTTAACAACTTTCAAGTATAAAATACAATATTGTTAGCTATAGAGTCACCATGCTGTACATTAGATCCCCAGAACTTACTAATCTTATAAATAAAGTTTGTATCTTTTGACCAACATCTTCCCATTTTTCACACTCACCCCAAGCATGGGCAACCACCATTCTGCTGTTTCTATGAGTTCAGCTTTTTCAAATTCCACATGTAATCAAGTTGACACACTATTTCTTTCTCTGCCTGAATTTATTTCACTGAGCACAATGCACAACCATGTCATTGCAAATGGCAGGATTTCCTTATTGTGTCAATATATTTGTTACTATGAACAATGTTGCAATAAACATAGAGGGGCAGATACCTTTTTGAGATAGTGATTTCATTTCTTTAGGATGTAGAGCCGATGTAGGATTACTGGATCATATGGTATTTCTATTTTTAATTTTTTGAGGACCATCTACACTGTTTTCCACAGTGCTTGCACCAATTTACATTCCCACCAAGAGTGCACAGGCTTCCCTTTTTTCCACATCCTCACCAATGCTTATTCCTGTCTCTTTGATATAGCCATTCTGACAAATGAGGTGATATCTCATAGGCTTTCTTTACTCCTTTCACTTTTTTTTTTTCTGTCATCTTTTGACAGGATAATTTCAAAGGTCCTGTCCTCTACCTCACAGTTTCTCTCTTCTTCTTGATCTACTCTGTCATTGATTCTCTATTACATTTTCATCTTTGCATTTTTCATTTCATGTATTACATTAATCTGCCCCAGAATTTAATTTTTATGATTTTTATCCTTTTGTTAAATTTCTCATTTTATTCATTAATTGTTTTCCTGACCTCACTGAATTATTTGTTTTCTTAGAGCTCACTGAACTTACTTAGAACAGATATTGTGAATTCTTTATTGGGTAAATCACAGATCTCCTTGTCTTTGGAGTCAGTTCCTGGAAAATTATTGTGTCCCATTGGTGGTATCATGTTTCTTTTGGTTCATGTTCCTTGAAGTAGTCTGGTGCTATGGTCTTCACATTTGAAGTAGTAGTCATCACCTCTAGTGTTTGTCAACTGACTTCAAGACAGAAACTTCCAGCCCTGCTAGAGGTTAAGGCTTTAGCATACCCTCTATGGGTATACCTGCTCCACCCTTCTTGTTCCTTTTTGTGGCAGGATTCTTAAGCTTATACACCTTGTCTTGATCCTGCTAATCGAGGCCAAGTGCTGGCAGCCTCCATTTTATTTTCCCATGGGTGGTATTAAATGCTCAACTTTGTGATCTCTCCCAGGACTATATATTTGGGCCAACTTACTGTATGTGCTCACAGATCATCTGCCAAAGCTCATCCTCTCCAATCCTGTAATACTCTAAAGTGCTTGGCAGACTCTTTGGAGGTTTGCAAACATAGGTCAACTGAGATTTCTGTGTGGGACTAGGAAGGCGAATCAATTCTAGCAGAAGATGCTTCAGTCTGTTATTGCCACAGTGGAACTCAGACTCCTTTCAGGCACCTAAATGAGATCCTTTCAACAACCCAAGAAGAAAATAAAATAAGAAATACACATTGGTAGTATCTGGAAATATTAAAATTGCAGTGATAACAAAGTTAAGGGAGAACCAATTTATTGGCATTTCAGAGATTGTTTCCTTTCTTGTCTTTAAATCATTGGTGTGGTGTGATTGGGTTCTGTGATTTTCTGATGCCTCTTATGTGGCATGTCTGGTGTGCTTTCCTGTGACAGAGAGCTGAACCTAGATTAACAAGACAACTAGACTAGAGCATGTCTTCCCAGGCTTGTGTGGCACTGAGATAAACTTGGTTTTTGTGCTGTCCTGACTCACTTTGATGTTTTTTGGTGGGGAGGGTTGGGGAGATATAAAAGAGGCACTCATAACATGCTTGAGTCTCTGCCCCTCCTGCATATTACTGGAGCTACACTGATAATGGCCACCTGACCATGCAGGAGGACCTTCTTTGCATTCTGCTCCTCTCCTCTGCCAGAGCCAGAAGAACCTTTAGAGTTTTCAGAAATGGATGCCTTAAAAAGCACCACCACGCATCTCCTATGTGCCAGATGCTACATCCAGCATAGTCATATATACCGTCCTATTCATTCCTTCTAACAACCCATTTTACACAGGAGACACTGATTCATAGAATTTTCAGGGCCTTGCATAGGGCAGCTGCTCTCAAGTGGCAAAACAAGGATATCTCAGCCTTCTCACTCTGATGCCTTGTCCCTTTACCATAGAAACAGGGAAAAATTCAGGGGTGAAAAGATTGTAGAAATCATAGTCTAACTTATCCTTTTACATTTGAGAATTCTTAAGAGAAGTTAAATGGTTTGCATCAGGCACAAAAAAAGTTAGAAGTCTGACTGGTAAAAGAACCTGATTTCCTCACTTTTGGAAGTCTTTGATCTCAAAATCCCATGAGGCACATGAAGGGCATGAAACCCATTCTAAACAGCTGTCTGCTGCGGTGGCCACTGTGACTCATTGCAGGGGCAGTATGTTTACATCGGCCTTTGGTTCAGTAACGTGAAGGACTCTGGATGCTTAATGTTCTGTTTCAAGACAACTGGAAAAGTAATTTAAGAACCAGTTTATCTTACAGAGCTAGAACTTAAAATCAAAGGGAACTAGAAAGGAAAGAAAAATCAGCTGTCAACACTGGGCTAAAGGTAAGCTTAAAATTCATGTATTTCAGAGAACAATTTGTTAAAATTATTAAAAGACTATGTAGATATGATTTAGAAATGTGAGATTATATTTATCTTACTTTCTTTGAATATAGATGACCATTTTAAAGTGTTCACTTAAAATCAATTCCCCCTCTTCATAATAAGAAGAGTAGTATTTTCCAAAATGACTATTTTTAAGTACATGAAGCTTTGAGGAACAAAGGTCTCCTTTTTGTTTTTACCTCCCTGACTACAGCTGGAAATCCCTTTTAGTGCAATACAGTGAAAAAGTTCATGAATATTTATCATGGAGACATTTGCCTGGAATGCTCCTCAAAAATCGCACATATGAAAGCCAGGAATATTAAATGAACAACTCTGCCAGGAGCAAATCATTCACTGAGTGATGGTGAATATATCTATACCTTCTACAGCCTTTGACATCTTTGAAAGAAATCATTGATGAATGGAGAGATTAGCAGGAGCTATAAGGTAAAAGAACCAAAAAAAAATGAAACAAGAAATTTCTACTACATTTTTAAGTACTTTGTAATGTATTCACAAAATACTCAAGAATAAAAACATCAGATAAATAGAAGGATATAAAAATGAAGAAAAAATAAGTTTGAGATTCAAGCTCTCCTGAGGCTGTCTATAGAGATAAAAAAAAAATGGCTGGTAAAAAGATCTTATTGGATTACACGGAATTTAAAAACACAAATATATTGATAAAAAGCACAGGATAATAATATACGAGTAATGTGCCCTTATCATGCAATGATGAAAACACATTTTAGATTATCACAATATCTGCTCTAATATTAATATATGCCTTTAAAGATAGTTCATTACATAGGGAAAAAGCTGTTTTCTTAAATGATTAATCTAATCTATAGCAGCTTTTAATACATGAAAGGGTCTAAGTGAAGACTGTATACAAATTGCCCCTCAACTTTCTGTTCCTGATAATGGTTCTGTCTTGGAGCATGTCACAGCAATTGTGCAAATTCAGCTGTAACTTAAAATGCCATTCTTAGGATAATTTTACAGAAGCTATTTGGGTTTAAGCAGGTTTCCAGCTGTAAGCAGAAATATGTCCACAGTTACAAACCACTCATGCTCCCCCTCCTTAGTTGTTATCAATTGAAAACGATTTGGGTGTGTAATGGAAAGAGACATTTAGGCATATGGTTAAAACAAGGGAATACTTTGATCAGAAAACAAGACAAAACCAGCATCTTTCACAGTTTGTCATCTTTTGAAGATTCTTTAAAATAAATGTTTGAAATACCTACATTCTACTTGAAGGGAAATGGGGTTATAAACAAATCCAACTGCCTTTCTTAGTTGATAGTTCTGTCTTTAACAAAAACCACAGCAAGGAACAGAGAGCTTGCTTCGCGTCCCACACCAGACCCTGACTTCGACCAGGGACCGCACGGTACTGTTGGAAAATGCCTGGAGGTTTGGCAGAGTAGAATCCAAACTGGTATGGTCGGGAAAGCCTGCTCACTCCAAGAGCTAAAAATCTCTCTGTCCCTTCACTGAGGGCTCTTCACCTGGACACAGGTAAACAACCACATTTTTACCCTTTCAGGCAAGTGGAAACGCACAGGATGCAGCCTCAGATACACAAAGGTCATTGCTTGGAATCAGCACGTATGAAGAGAACAGTTTAGAAAACTCTTGTTAGCATCAAGCACATTATCCAGATTCAACAAAGTTACAGAAATACGGCCCTGGACAGGGGTTTTGGGGGACGTTATGGCTAAGACAGCGCCGCCTCGTCCCTAGCCCTGGCACCAGCTGTGCAAGCCTGGGAACAGGAATCCGTGGCAGGGATGCCCGGACAGGGGAGTCACGCAAAAGTCGGGCTGGTGACTGAAGCCACACCCGCCTGGGCTGTGGTTCCACAAGGGGGCCCGTGGAAGCGGGAAGGGGCTGGGGAAACGTGCGAAGAGTAAAGCTGCAAAACCCAAGGCAACCCACTCCCCAGTCGCTAACACAAATCATCCAAGCCGGAGGCAGCGGCGCTGGGGACCCCCGCCCAGCCTTACCCTCGCCCTTCCGTGCTCACCGCAAATCCCCGGGGTCCCCGCGGCGCCAACCGGAAGAGCCTCGCCGGGTTTCAGCAACAGGTCGCGCCTGGCCGCCCGGCTCCCACCACCTGCGGCTGCCTGGACCGCAGGGCTGAGCGCTCAGTACAGAGTGCTCGCCTCCTTGTCCCTTTCGGATGAAACGTCACTCTCCAGGTGGCACCGTCCAGCTGCTGGAATTCTGAAGAAACTATTCACATCCTGCTAAGGGGCATCTGGATACTTCCCTGTGAAATTCAGAATCCCTGTGCAGCAAGAAAAGGAAGCATTTCTCTGCCTAGTATCACATTGGTTGCCTGGCTCCACACCTTAGGCAAGAGATTTAGCTTCTCCCTTAGTTTCTTCATTTGTAAAATAGAGATGAGGATGACAATAGTTACTGAATATCTGAGAATGAAATGAGTGTGTATGTGCAAAATGCCTGGTACAAATTAAGCATTCACTAAGCGGTATCGATTGCTTTAAGGTTCTCTAGCACGTTGCAGACTGGGACAACCCATTCCCTCCTCTGAAGTGAATGGCGATCAGTGAGTCCTTCCAAAGCCCTTTCAGCTTGCAAGAAAACCTCTCTACAATTCTGGGAGCGTGAATTCACACCATACTCCCAAGGGAAAAGGAGAGGGTAGTGGGGAGGGAGAAACTCTCAGTGATTATAACAAGAAAATCTGCTTAGCTGGAAGTCGCTAATAGATAATTTAATGCATTAACTTTTAGGTTTATACAGTTACTGAGAAAGGGATAATTAAAGGTGCTTTAAGAAAGTAACATGGATAGGGTCAAGTGTGGGTAAAGCCTTTGCATGTGTTATCAGGTCTGATCCTCACAACAGTATGGTAGGTTTGGTAAGTGATAGTGTGTAAGTCCACACTGAGGCACTGAGGTTCAGTGGCTTGTCCAAGATTACAGAAGTGGTTCTTAAATGACAAAGTAGGCCCCAAAAGCTGAATTCAGCTCTGTCATTATTACATTGCTCTGCCTAAATAACTGGTAATTTGGGATACAAAAATAAGCTGCTTGGAGAGACCTTTTAAAATAGTATTCCTTGGTCTTGGATTAATGCTGTAGCTTCAGATGTGTGTGTGTTTAAACTTGGATTATGAATCTGTTGAGGATCCAGTGGGGGAATCTCTCTCCCAAGGTTTTATCAAATTCAAGGTAGGAATACCAGCCCCACTTCTGCAAAGTTTATCAGGATATCCAAGGCATACAAAGTCATACGAAAAAAAGATGTTAAACAGATAAAAAGGTGATTAATAGGAGGAAGGGCTTAGAAGAATAAATTAGTTCAGGGAAATAAATCTAAGAAGAGAGGGGCATTCCGCATTTAATCTGAGATTCTCAAATCAAATGCAAAGGATATTGTGGCCCATCACCCCATGTAATCCTTCTTAGCCCTGGAAAAATAGATCAGCAAAATGAATTGGAATAATAGCAAAGCTTTTGAGGAGACAGTGAGGTGAGGTAATGTCTAGCTGACAAAAATTCTATTACAAATTCAAAGAAATACAAAATGTGTCATGCAATAATCATTAAATTATGACTCACTTGCTGTATCTTATAAAATGACACAGTGTGAACTACTGTCCTGATTCTCCTCCCAACTCGTTGGGAATGTTAGACCATATTAGCAGGAGAAAATTATATACAACAAGAGAGGGACTTGAAATACACCTTTGCATCACTACTTTCCCTTAAACACCCACACACCCTGCTTGCTTCCCCCCTTTCATTTATCCTGCTCTTCTTCACCTAGTTTCAATATAGAGCTTGTCTTCTTTCTAGCTAACAGCTATCTCTACAATGATCAGCTTTGCTCTCCACCCTCTCCCACATGTTCAGGATTGTCATATAATCTCTCTTGTATATGTCTCCCCTTCTTGTCAAGTGAATTATTCCCATTGGCTTTTAACTATATTGCATCTCTCCCATTTAATAAAATGTCCTACAATAATTTAAGTACACATGCCTACATCATTCCTTCCCAGGTACTTCCTCACTTCTCACTTACCTCATCAACCCACTCCAGTCAAGCTTCTGAAGGCTGCATCTGACTGTCTCATTCTGAATGTCTCATCTTTGCAACAACCTTGCAAAGATCATCAATATCCTACATGTTGATAAAGACATTTGTATTCTTTACAGGTTCTTTGTTTCCTACATAGCCATCTAATATACATGCTACCTTAAGACTCAGAACTAGGCTTGCTCTTCTTATTTTGGACTAGATTTCTAAGCATTCTTGTGCACACCAATGGCCTCAATCTACCACATACATTCAGGAGATCCAAACATTCTTATCTCCAGGCTAGACCTCTCCTCAAAGTTCCAGACTCTTACTTAAAATGTCTAATGGCTGTTTCAATGTCAATCTCAAATTCACATGTTGAAAACTAGAGTAACAATCTTCTTCCTAAAACATTATTACCTAGCTCAGTTAATAGTATTTCCATCCATTTTTCTCCCTGCTAACAAATATGGTGGAACCCAAGACACCACCTTGCTCTATAGAGCAGAAACTGCCTGCTGAGGATGGCAGAGAGGCAAGATAAAAGGAGCCCAGAGCCCTTGATGACTGTAGAAAACTGTCTTTCCAGTTTTTATTAGCTTACATCTGACTTCTTTTACATATGAAAAATAATGCTTTAAAAAGAAAATAAACATTTTTATATCTCATTATATATTATGTAGTATATTCCTCAGCTAAGTATAAAATCAGTGTAACTAGAAATGTAATAGAATGTAGTGCAAATAGAACATACATATTAATACATTACAATTAGAAAAGAATTAAATTTTAATAGTTTGTCTACAAGGCATTTAAAATTATCATGCATTCCACCAAGTGGATTTCACCTTTAGAAACACTGTCCTGTGCAATATAAGAATAAGCTGACACTGACATGTTGTGGTGCAGAAGGAAAGATCAAACATTGCTAACTACATGGCAACTTTGGAAGAACAGGTCCAGAGAAGCATAACGAGAAAAAGAAAGAGAGCCTGAAACCCAGAAAGCAGCACAAGTGAGCCAAGGGACTACTGGGGACGTGAAATTGGGGAAAGAGGTTAGGGAAGAACATAACCTTAATTGTGGTAGTTTCTGACCCAAATGTCTTTGACTATAAGGTCAAAATTACTATTCAGTTTTTCAATAGGCAAAATAAGAGGTTGATTAAAAATAACATTTGCATCAAAGGTAACAAAGGCTTGTGTTAAGAAAAACCTAAAGGCAAAGGGCATGGATAAAAAAATTCACATAGAATTGCAATGATAAAGAAATGGATATTGCTAATAATCATAAAAGTACATATTAAGGCAACATTCAAACACCATTTTCCCATTTAAATAGCAACAATACATGATTGTCAGGTTGTTATGAAAGCATATTTAACATAATCCTTTTTATAAAACAGTTTGATAATGCATATAAAAACCAATAAACATACTTACAGACTTTGACTTCATAAACTAATTCCTGGAAATATATCCATCAGAAATAATTCAAAAGAAATTAAATGCTGCAAGCAGAAAGTTATTCAGACATATTAACTAAAAGGTAGAAAACCAGAGGTAAACTGATATATAACCTCAATGATATTTGAGTTCAGGGCTCACCAGTGGAACACAGCCCATTCTTCTAAAAGGACAGTTTTAGCTCAATGAACCAGACCTTCCCCAGTTTCCCAGAATGGAAATCCTACAATCTGGCTCAGTTTTTCATGTTCATTCCTCATGATTTTCAATTTGTCATATTTACTATGAAAGGATTCAGCTGGTATTTTTCAAGTTGTAAGAGCCTATGAGTCTAACTCCCAGTTAAAATCTAATTACCTGTTATTCTAGTTATCCCAGCAAACTGTCTACTTTGTTTTCCATATGAGCCTAGTTCCTTGCCTTTATAAGTCTGTTTCATTCACCTAATATTTGTTCACTTTCTGTGATTGGGTAAAATCATGTGCTAGTGCTTTGGAGGCATAGGGAAAAATGGTAGGACATAGATACATATATAGAACACTGCTCCTAAACTCCAGAAACTTCCATTTTTGTCTTACAAAGGGGGAAGACACAAGGTAAACATGTGATTAGGAAAGAGGTTCAGAGTCAAAGAGGAAAGATCATCATAGACAGAAACAAGGACAAGACATTTGAGAGGTCTCAAAGTTTAAATCCCATTTGGACATGCAGAGGTGGCGTTCAGCATGGAGGAGGTACTTCAGGCAAAGCAAACAGCATGAGCAAAGTTATGGAGCTAAGGAACTCTAAGGGATGTGTAGAAACAGTGCTTTGCTTGCTATATGAGGGAAATACAAGCTGTGTGAGAGCACAGATAGTGTCAGACTTATTAGGACCCTGTATTACAACAGTCCGTACAACTGCTCACAGAAGTGATGGGAGGGGTTTTTCCAGCTGTTTGTCATGAATCCTAACAAGTGCTTCACACTTAGGGCTCAGTGTCACAGCCAAGATGACATGGGAGGGAAACAGCTGCCATGATGGAGTGAGGTAGCCAAAGAGGTGAGTCCAGAGGCTTTTTACTCATTCCCTACGACTTGTGTGTAAAATACAGCAAAACCAAACAAACCCATATTCTCCCATGAGCAAATACAGAGGAGCTGAGAGAGTCTGGGTCAGGCTAAGAAGTCTCTGTGCACAGGAACTATGCAATCAGAAAAAGAGCCAGGACTCACCGATGAAACACAGCGCATTTCTCTAAAAGGCCAGTTTTTAGCTCAAGGAACCAGACCTGCCCCATCATTGCCCGGCAGAGAGGCCTTCTTTCTTTTCCCTCTAAGCGGCCAGATACCACCTCAGCAGGAAGCAAAGAAGAGAGAAGACTGCATTTGCCCTAACTTACTCAAACAAGATGTGACTGTGATATTACCAATTCACAAGTGTTGCAAGTTTTGTCTCTCCACTCCCCTCCCACTATGAATTACATAATCATTATAGATACTACAGAAATTACATTTGTGTTGCACATCTGAGTATAATATATAAATGTGTGGCCCTGCTATGGAGATTGAAATCTTGGTGGCTTCATTTACTAATACAGGACCACAAGGAAATTACTCAACTTCTTGTAACTTTATTTCACTTAAAATTAGATAATATAAATTTAAGTGGGAAAATTTCAAAAGGTGCTTTTGAAAATTAATAAATATTCATACATTTTGGCTTACAATATGTCATGCACTATACCAACCTCTTTAAAATCACTACCCCCATTTAATCTTGACAAGAACCCTAAAGAGGATTCGTTTTTACCCTATTTTACCCTATTATTACAGTTGAAAAAGGTGACTTAGAGCATTGGTTCTCAAATTCTAATGGCAATTTTAATGGACGATTTTTTTTTTTAAGTGAAGATTCTGACTCAGTAGTCCTGAGCGCTCCCAACAAACTGCAGCTGCTGCCGGCCCACACCTCACACTTTGAGTAGCCAAGTCCTACAGAATGAGTAATTAACCAAAGCCACAGAGCTAGTGAGTGATAGGGATGGTGTTGGACTCCAAATTTCAGCCCCAAGCCTTTGTGATTATCCATTATGCCATGCTAACTCTCTACATAAGGAAAACTGGGATTCATTCACAGAGTTAAAACATGTGGGGGGAGACCTTTGATGAACAGAATGGAAGTTGATCAAGGACTGATGAACGCCTGAATATGCTAAGACATGGAACAATGTCAAAACAATGGGGAGGTTAAGCACCCAGCACAAACTAGTTTCTATTCGTTTATGAAATAAATAGTAGAGTCAGAGTCACTCAAAGTACATTCTAAACAATGTATTTAATCTTTTTTATATATCTCTACAATGTGACGACTACCATTATGAAATGATGCTAATAAATCAAAGGCTGTCATTAGACTTCTCTCCTGCCTAACCTCTCTTTTGTGTTGTATTGAATCTTAGAAAGGAATTACATAATTTCTAGTTACATGCTTGGTTTCTTTTCATTAGCACAATTTTACATTCAGGCTACTGCCTTAAAATCCATGGTTTACCAAAGCTCCAGTAACAGTTATGTGAACATAAAATTAAACCCACTGCTTCTGGAAAAATGTATCATGTTATGGTGAATGTCTATGAAATAAAAGCCTTATAGTTTTTGGGAAGATAATATTCAGGGACCACAGAGAGATCTAATACTTAACACATTAACTCTATTAATATCTATGTTTCTGGATTTTCTGAAGTACCCATAACTTCTGAGAATCTACTTTAACCCATTGTATGTAAGAATAGGTTAAAGTAATTTTATGATACCATTTTAGACTCTAAAATGCTCTAATTATCTGAAATAACTATGATACCATTTTAGACTCTAAAATGCTCTAATTATCTGAAATAACTAAACCCATTTAACTGCCTGTCTTGCCAATGGGTTTCAGCCCTGAGCAAGTTTGCTGCAGATTCAATGTGACCAGAAAATGACAGCAAAATGTTCTCGGGGTGAAAGGGTTATACACAACTTTATTTACAGGTGGGAGGTCAGTCACTAAAATCCCGTTCACTCAGAGCAAGTCTGCATGCAGCAAGCTGGTCTCTCCCCTTGCCTCTGGGCCCCTCTGTCCGCACAGCCGTCCTCTGGGCCTCTCTGTCCCCCGCCACCTCAGTGTCTGCTCTCCTGCAGCTGTACCACTGTGTCACACCCAAAGCACTGGGCAGAGTTCTTTTTATAGAGCCAACCGCCATGTATTGCCCACAGGTGTGCAGTGAGCTAGTCAACCAGGGCCAGGTGAGAATCCTGGCCACAGGAACTCTCATTTTATCCACACTGCCCTATGCCAGAAAGAAAGTTTCCTTTAGGGTAGAGGGACAAAACTTGTCATTATCATTAATTGTTGAGTTTCCACTGACGACTGCTTATATAAAGTCTAGAACTAGCACAGTCCCAAGACAATCCAAATGCTATTGACTCCGAAATGATGAGGACTCATAACCTAGGAGGGCAGATGTTCAGTTTCTAGCAGTTAGCATTACAGTAACTCTCACTTCAAAAATTTTGCATTATGTGGTTTACAAATGGCAGATCACCTAGAAAGCCTTTAAAAATGAGATTTCTGGGGAATGGGATCTCTGGAATTCTCCCAGGTGATCTGGGTGATGAGCGAAATCCCCAGAGGTTTGGGAACCTCTGAAGATCTTTTTACATGTCTAATTAGAGCCTCCCAATAATTCTGGGAGGTAATCAGAACATTTACATATTATATGAATGTGAAAAAATAGAACCACAGAGACACTCAGAAAGTTGAACAAATTCACACAGCTGACCACAATTTGGAAAGGAAAATAGAAAACATCTGATTCCATCTAATGCTTTTCCCCTTAACATTTTAATTTGCCTAAACCAAGCTATTCCTTTTATATATGTCCAAATGTAGAAACTTGAGGAAATAGGAAAGTGGATAAAAGAATATAACAAATATATTGTTATTTGTTATGTACTTGATTTTTATTGCAATTGATTTATTTGAGATGCATTTCTTGAAGCCCTAGAATGAGTAGGAAAAAGTCAAGTTCTATAAAAGGACTATATCTTGAATACTATATTAATTACTCCTGATATCTCTATGATATGTTATATACATTTCATCATCTATAACTTGGGATGATCTGTCATCTTACCTCCCATGGTTTGAGAACTATGGCTGGGAATCTGGAGGGGGCCAGGTAATCTGGGCGTGTGTGGGCCTCTATGGCCAAGGCTAGCTGAAGAGAAGGAGCCTTATCTAAACATTCAGACACCAAATCCCAGGGAGATAACAAAGTTGAGAGGAGCAGTAGGCAGGAACAATTAAGCATGGAAAAGTGTGGGGGCAAGGGTTTTCTGTATTCTTGGTGAGAGACTTGCACTAAAGAGGAGGCAGTGAAAATGGAAATGATACTTGATGTAGACAGGCTACAGGAACTGGCATTTGAGGACAAGGTGACTCCTGTAACTAGAGGATGGTAATCCCATTATGGTAATACATTAACATAAACATAAGAAAGTCCAGAGGAAGACATACACTCTAGAGACAATACTGACTCAGTTTTGCACACATTAAATTTAAGGTGAATTCAGGAGAGCCAGATGGTGATACCGAGTAAGCAGCTGAAATATGGAACTGGAGTGTGCCAGAGAGATTCTATTTCCAACTTAGATTCTGGGAGTCATCCACATAGAGGTGATAGTTGAAGCTATAGGAATGAGTCAACTCAGCAAAGGAAAAACTGGAAAGAGTAGCAGCTTGTGTCAAGAGTTTTGAGGGCTGCCTAGAAAATAAGAAAAGGAAGATAGTCCTGGGGAAAAAAAATGATATATTAGAGTTTTAAAAAAGTGTGCCTTGTTTCATGGAAATCAAAGTAGGAGAAGTTTCAAAAACAACATACTTATATCAGGTATCTAGAAAACTCAAGAGAAAGAGCACTGAGACAGGGCCCCTGGAGGACTTGGCGGTGGAGGACAGGGGCATAGGACTGTGGGCCACACCAACACACCACGGAGAATTGTAAAGAGATCTAAGTGAAAAAAAAGCATAATTTCCCTTTTTCCAGGTGAGAAGAGTAAAGGAGAAAGAGGTTAAGTATTTTACTTAAAATCAGTATCATAGGATCCAGGCCTAAGAACTGCACATGTATACTTTATGCACGAGTCTGTACAATTGCACCTGGGACGCCCTGCCCTTATTCCAACCTGTGGATGCATGTGTAAACTTATTCTTACCTAGTAGTTCCAACTTCAGAAATTATCTGCTAACTTTGGGCCCACCTGATATACAAAGCCATGCAAAACTACTTGCTGTGTTTTCTCAGTTAACTCAGTTTCTATTTCATTAATGCTATTGTGTCTTTCAAATATAGGGACATGTAAATATAAAACAGTGATACACAGTTTTTGCATGGTCAATACTGTTTATTCAAGTATTTATTGTGCATTTACATTTCCAGAGCACAGCAAGAACAAAGTGGTCCCTCCTTGAGGGCTCAGAAGAAGATAAGTGAATAATAATATTTGTGTGATGCCTACTGTAATACAGGCACTATGGGAGGATTTAACAAGATTCTCTGAATCCTCCTTTAGGAGCACAGGAAAGACCCTCTCAGGGAGGCAACATTTCAGCTGTTTGTTAGTGAAGTACTTAGCACAAGAACAATATTAAAGTGAATAAGAAATTGTCAGACAAACCCTTGAGCAGAAAGAGAGTATTCCAAGATAGAACAGCATGTTTGCACATACAGAGGAGAAAAAAATACATGAAACAAAGTTAATTTTAAATGCTAAATAAATGCCAGGAATTTTGCAAAATGCATTATATTATTTACTCTTCATGGAAATTCCCTATATTCCTTCTTTTGTAACTGAAAATATTCAGTCTCAGAGAAGTTAAATACCTTTCTTAAAACCACACAGCTAACAACTGAATTGCCAGGATTTGAATCAAGTCAAACTAAGCAAGTAGGCCACATGCTTAACTAAGCTATTCTGCATGTGCCCTGGAATAATAGGAAGCAGTTCAGCATTGCTGGATTCCAGTATGTGTGCATTAGGTAGCACAGGAGAAGAGAATGGACAGATGAATTACAGCAGGTGGTAAAGAACTGAGTCTGCTAAGGATTTAGATATTTTTCCTGAGGGTAATAGGGAACCAAAGAAGAGTTCAACAGGATAATGAAATGATTGGATTGGCATTTTAGAATGACTGCTTCTATAATACATATAGTACATTGGAGGGCCAGCAAGTCTAGTAGATTGCATCTCCTCATTTTGAAAGGAGAGCTGAACTCAAGGGTAGCTGCCTAGGGTGGGAGATTAATGGAAACCAGTAAAAATATTTAGGATGTAGAATCAGTATGACTTGGAGACTCATTAGATATAAAATATGAGAAAATAAGAAGCTATGGAGAGCCTCAAATATTTCTGCTTTGATCAATTGGGTAGTTTAGGGTGCTTTTATCTGAAATGAGAAACACCACAGAGGAGCCATGTTTTATGAGAAAATGAACTCAGTTTGAAACATGTTGTTTGCTAAGTGAAAAATGCCAAGTAGACAATTGGAGACAATGTTTTCTGATTCACCCCTTGCCTACTGTTCCTTCTCACTCTTAGCAGCCTGCCTTGGATCCTCATATCCCAGCCATGCTGGGCACCATAGCTGTGCTTCTCTAAAGGAGCCCTGATCTTTTGGTCCCAGCTGGTGGCGTGTGCTGCTCTACCATCTTGGCCTCCCTCTAATTAGAGAGCACCCTCTCATGCCCTCTTAGTACTTCCTGCATACACCTACTAAAATTCATCATTATCTCATTGTTGTTATGTATTTACCTGTTTGCCTCCTTCATTAAAATGTAAGCCCCAGGTAAGTGGCTCCAGATTTAATCCCTTTTGAAAACCTAGCTCTTAGAAGTATTGGCATGTAATAGGCTCTGAGCATGTTGGCTGAGCTAATAAATGGTTTAGAAAGTCAGGAGTAGAGAAATGGATGTGAAATCATTAGTGTATAGTTATTTCTATAAAAGTACTATTTGTTATAAAAGCAATTGAGCATCTCAATTAAAGGCCAAGACTACCTGGATTTGAATTTTACTTCTGTCACTATTAGCTTTGTGGAGAGTACACATGTTACTTAACCTCTCTGTTATTTGGTTTCCTTATCTGTAAAATGAGGATATTAGTATTAGCTACTCCAAGGTATTTGTGACCATTAAATAAGTCAGTACATATAATATGTAAAAATGTCTGATACATTAGAGAACTCAAGCATTAGTTATTAGTTTCATGATTGATCATGATGGGTTTTAATCATATGACAGATTATTAGTCACAAATTTCTTTTTCCTTGTTTTTCTTGTAATATTCCATCTCCCCTTTCTTAGAATCTAAGAGAAAAAGTAAGTTACACTTAACAACGAGTAATGCTCTTCACCATCCAGCTCCGAGTGAACGAGAATTGAGGCTAGTTTCATTCAGATGAAACGACTGTCGTTACAGTGTGAACAGTATCCTGTTAGGCTTCCTAGTAGTGGACCTGATAGCTGGATGATAAATATACCCTTATTTTACTCTTTTAAATGTAATGAAGAGATATTTGAATCAGTTACATAATAAAAAAAATCACAATGCAAGGTAAGTAACAGGTCTGGGTTTATTTCAAAAGAAGGGTTTTATTTCTGAATTCTTACTTTCTTAAAGTATTTTCCTACTAATCACCAAAGATCAAATATCTCTGCAGACTTGAATGAGGTTTATATCATTTTTAAAAGTTATTCAGTACACATGTTATAATTATTTTTTTAATAATTAGAGGTAAGAAGGATTTGTATTTAGCATTACTTGTCAGACCCATGAAGCTTTCTCAATAATACACAAATGAAGAAATCTGGGCATTTTAAAAGACAAAAAAATTACCTAATATTTCTCTTCTTTTTGCATGTTTCTAGCAGTGCATATGGACTGTAGGAATGGGAAGTTAAGAAATTTTAATGTAATTATAATTAAAGTTTTAACATATTCTTTAGAGAAGGGATTTACTCATAAACAACTTAAATATAATTCTGTAGAGTTTCCCCCTGACAATAAACTCATTTATTAATATCCTGTCTGGCCCAAGAACAAATCAAGATGTTGTATTAAAATACTGCCCCTACTCCAAGTTGTCTATTAATGTATTTTAAATTTTTTTAAATGTACTCTGTATCTAAATTTGAAGGACTTATCACTTAATAGATGTATTCAATATTTTAATATTTTTAGTGAAATGTTATGTATATATATATATGTGAAATATAAGTATAATATATATAATTATTGAAACCTAACTGGCCCATTTTAACTACATAAAACAGGAAAATAGAAGATTTAGTTTGTAGTTTACTCTAAGTCTTTTACTCTCAATAACAAATTAATTCTCAAAAGTTCCAAAGAATTAGATAAATGTAAATATTCTCAATTTGGAGAAGAGCAAAGTTAGTGTAAATATTGTCTAAAGAGGTCCACTGAGCACTTCCCAAGTACAAGACTTTTCAGGTGGATGTTTCTAGTATTAGATGGTTACATTAATTTTCCAAAACAAAAAAGCAAAAACCCAGGCAACTGTTGTCTTTGAGGTGTGCTTTTTTTTTTTTAGTGCAAAAATATGTCTCTTTCTTTGGGGAACAACAAAAGAGTCTGCTAGACCAGAAAATAAACTATGTCATAACAGTGTCACTGGACTATTAATACCAATGATTACTTAAGTCACTTAATCAATCTACTTATATACACATAATGTCATAGGGATTATGAAATCGTCATCACTAATCCATTTATCTTCATTTATTTACTATAACATTTAAAATTTGGAGACCTATTTGAAAAGAGACTAACTTCAGATAAAGGTATTTCTTTGTTCTCAAGAAAACAATACCCTCAGAATAATTTAATGGCCTTGAGTTTTCCAATGATATGAAAAATAAATTGGTTACTTTTTAATGTACAATTACTACCCAACAGTCAAGATGTCAAATGGGCACAAAGTGAAGTATCATTTATCTGAGCAGAAAAGAATTGGTAAAAAGTGGGGGAACCACTTTATGGGCTGGTTCTAGAAAAACATAAATGTAATTTAAATACAATGATGACATCAGAGAAAATTAAGCATACAAAAGCTAGAAAAAACAAGGCTAGTAATAACCTCTCAATTTCCTGGTGGATGCTTTAGGGACTTCAAACTCTTACTAATGCTTTAAGGTATTATTATATTCTGTGACAGTGCTTAATAATCACTTCATTATTAAGCAAGATAAAATTAGTGAGAATAAACACTATAAAATTAGAAAAAGAGTATGATGTAAAGCTGTGACATATATCTTGTCTTCTTCATAATCTTCAAGAAGTACAAGGAAAATCAGAAGACAAAAGTAGAAGTGAGTTTCCATTTTGGGGAATTTTGTGAATTGGATACCCTAAAATACCCTCCCACTTAAAAAAGGTTATTTATGATGAGGACCATATAATAATGATGACTTGAAATGCCCATTTGAGAGTACAAGAGAGTGGGAAACCCTGGGATAAAAAATGCAAGATGGTGGACAAACATAGCTAAAGCCATAGCTCTCCTGAAAGCCTTTGCTAGTATTAGTCCCTATGTTTTAATGATCGCAAAGAGAACAAAATACAATGATACACAATCATGCACATAAGTTGTAAAGGAGATTCCAGTGAAGCCAAAACCTTGGAAAAGTTTTATTTTAATGTAAAGGGTGAACAAGAGTTAAGGAAAAGTAGCAATGGCAAAAGACAGGGAAAACTCTCTCTCTAAGCCTGTATTTTGAAGAGAGAAATAATTCCCTTGAGAAATTAAAACCATAAGCATATCTTTGGACAGGTTTAGTATTTGAACTTTTACTCTCTGATTGGTTCTATAGACATAAAATAATGAATGAACAGATGAGGTCTCAGATTAATAGTACTGGAGTTCATGGAAGAAGTGAAAACAAATGTTTCTTTCTAGAACCAGGCCTTGCAGTATTTCCTTAGATTGAGATTGTTCAAACAAAAGCTGCCGTTTAAAATAACTGAAAACATCAGGCTGGAGTCATCAGATGAGACTCAGAATGAACACCTTCCAGACAACCAGATCCTCAAGTGCTTCTGATATTTGAGTCACTGGAAATGGAATATAAAATATATGTGTTAGAAGTATTTAAAGAAATAAAGCAGGATACCCAAAATATGAGCAAAAAGAAAACAAGATGTTATGAATGACTGTGTAAGAATAATAAGAGTCTTGCCTGTAGCAGAGACAGTGGGAATGGAGAGATCAGGTAAGAATAAAGAGCATTGTAGGGGATTAAATTTAATACCTATCAAGATGAAGAAGAAAAGTAATTAATGTGAATTTGATATCTCCTTATAAAAAATGTCTCACATTCTACATGGAGTCCTTTCTTCCATTACTCTGGCCTTTACAAGGTTACACAGATGTGACTGTCTTGACATCAGCATCTAATCCCTCATGTGATCCCTGAGTGATTGCCCTTTTCTCATCTCTGAGATTACCCTTCTTGATTTTAGATTTAAATATATGCCAAGAATAATTGCAAGGAAGACTTCTAAGCAGATTTTTAAGATAAGTGAAGTCATATAGCTTTGTCTCAACAATGTTCCAAGAGCAACACTAAAGTCTGGTCAACTACTAAGCCATTTTTTATATTGTGCCCTAGACCAGTGCTAATCAAAGTATGACCCGTGGGCAAGAACAAATCTGTGAAATGTTTGTTACTTCTCAGGAATAAAATGAGGAGCATGTGCCAGAATCTAACTCAAATATGCCACTAAGCACACTGTAGTTAAACTAACATTTCTTTATGGCAAGACATTCTTGGTGAAGGGAATCATGCATTGGTTTCTATCCAGTCATAAGCCCCTTATCTCACTGAGAACTGGCATCTTGAGTAGCACAGCCCTGGACACTGCAGCCCTTACATGTGCCCAGCACATTATACCTGTTCAGCAGGTGTTTATTGAATGAAAAATTTGACTTAATGCCCAAAGTTGTAACATGCAAAATTTAACAGGAAGTATTTTTACTTCACATCAACATTTCATTACTATAATACTACTTAATGTAGCAGGCAACTAAGACTGTTAGAAGCCTTTGAGAGGAACAATCTTTAAGTACTTGCCAAAGGAATACTGCATTCACATATTATAATTTGTATGATTAGAGCTATTTATTCCCAAGTCTCATGATGGCATGCTCACTGTGGCAGAATTGTGCTATGCTTGCTTTAACTGATAGTCTTAATAAAAACAAAGAAGCAGAATCAGAAACAAAAAAGGAATAATCACAAAGGACACCACATAAATACAAAGAATTATTAGAGAATACTATGAAAAATTATATGCTAATAAATTGGACAACCTAGAAGAAATGGACAACGTTCTAGAAAAATACAATCTTCCAAGACTGAGCCAGGAAGAAACAAAATATGAACAGAACAATTATCAGCAATGAAATTGTATTGGCAATCAAAAAACATCCTAAGAACAAAACCCCTGGACCAGATAGGTTGCTTCACCACTTAATTTTATCAAACATTTAGTGAAGACCTATACTCATCCTCCTTAAAGTTTTCCAAAAAGTAGAAGAGGAGGAAATACTTCCAAACTCATTATATGAGGCCAGCACCACTCTAATACCAAAACCAGGCAAAGAACACCACAAATAAAGAAAATTACAGACCAATATAAGTAATGAACATAGATGCAAAAACACTCAACAAAATATTAGCAAACCAAATTCAAAAATACATCAAAAAGATCATCCATAATGATCAAGTAGGACTTATTCAAGGGATGCAAGGATGGCACAATATTCAAAAATCAATCAGCATCATCCACCGCATCAACAAAAAGAAGGACAAATACCACATGATCATCTCAATCAATGTTGAAAAATCATTTGACAAAATTCAACATCCATTCATGATAAAAACTCTTAACAAAATGGGTATAGAGGGCAAGTACCTCAACATAATAAAGGCCATATATGACAAACCCACAGCCAACATCATACTTAACAGAGAAACGCTGAAAGCTTTTCCTTTGCTTTCAGGAACAAGACAAGGATGGCCACTCTCTTCACTTTTATTCAACATAGTACTGGAGGTCCTAGCCATGGCAATCAGACAACACAAAGAAGCAAAAAGCATCCAAATTGTTAAGGAAGAAGTTAAACTGTCACTGTTTGCAGATGACATGATATTGTACACAAAAAACCCTAAAGAATCCACCCCAAAACTACTAGAACTAATAGCTGAATTCAGCGAAGTTGCAGGATACAAAATTAATACACAGAAATCTGTTGCATTCCTATATACTAATGATACAGAAAAAGACATCAGGAAAACAATTCCATTCACAATTGCATCAAGAAGAATAAAATCCCTGTGAATAAACCTAACCAAGGAGGTGAAAGACCTTATTCTGAAAACTAGAAGATATTCATGAGAGAAGTTAAAGAAGAAACCAATAAATGGAAACCTATCCTGTGCTCATGAAGAGGAAGAATTAATATTGTCAAAATGGCATAGTACCTAAAGAAATGTACAGATCCAATGCAATCCCTATCAAAATACCTACAGCATTTTTCAATGAACTAGAACAAATAGTTCTAAAATTCATATGGAACAACAACAGATCCCAAATAACCAAAACAACCTTGAGAAAGAACAAAGCTTGTGGGATTACACTCCCTGACTTCAAGCTCTACTACAAAGCCACAGTAATCAAAACAATTTGGTACTGGTACAAGAGCAGACCCACAGATCAATGGAACAGGATAGAGAGCCCAGATATAAACCCAAGCATATATGGTCAATTAATACATGATAAAGGAGCCATGAATATACAATGGGGAAATGACAGCCTCTTCAACAACTGGTGTTGGCAAAATTGGACAGCTACATGTAAGGGAATGAAACTGAAGTACTAACTCCTTACACAATAGTAAACTTGAAATGGATCAAAACCTGAATGTAAGTTGTGAAACCATAAAACTCTTAGAAGAAAACATAGGCAAAAATCTCTTGAATATAAACATGAGCAACTTTTTCCTGAACACATCTCCTCGGATAAGGGGAACAAAAGCAAAAATGAACAAGTGGGACTACATCAAACTAAAAAGCTTCTGTACAGCAAAGGACACCATCAACAGAACAAAAGGGCATCTCATAGTATGGGAGAATATGTTCACAAATGACTCATTTGATAAGGGTTTAACATCCAAAATATATAAAGAACTCATATGCCTCAATACCCAAAAAGCAAATAATCCAATGAAAAAATGGGCAGAGGGTCTGAACAGACACTTCTCCAAAGAAGAAATACAGATGGCCAACAGGAACATGAAAACATGCTTCACATCACTAATCATCAGGGAAATGCAAATTAAAACCACAATGAGATATCACCTCACACCAGTTAGGATGGCCACTATCCAAAAGACAAGCAGCAACAAATGCTGGCAAAGATGTGGAGAAAGGGAACCCTCTTATACTGTTGGTAGAAATATAAATTGGTACAGCAGTTGCGGAAAGCAATATGGAGTTTTCTCAAAGAACTAAAAATAGAAATACCATTTGACCCAATAATTCCACTCCAAGAATTTACCTGAAGAAAACAAGATCCCTGATTCAAAAAGACATATGCACCACTATGTTTATTGCAGAACTATTTACAGTAGCCAAGATATGGAAGTAACGTAATGTCCATCAATAGATGAATGGATAAAGATGATGTGGTACATATATACAATGGAATATTATTCAGCCGTAAAAAAAAGAAATCTTGCCATTTGCAATTTGCAATATGGATGGAGCTAGAGGGTGTTATGCTCAGTGAAATAAGCCAGATGGAGAAAGACAAATACCAAATGATTTCACTCATTTGTAGAGTATAACAACAAAGCAAAACAGAAGGAAGAAAATAATAGTAGTCTCACATATTCCAAGAACAGACTAGTGGCTACAAAAGTGGAGGGGTTGGCGAGGGTGTGGGGAAGAAGGGCATTAAAGGGCACAATAATGTGCACTTAGAATATAGCCAGGTCATGGGGACAGTAGTACAGCATAGAGAATACAATTAATGACTCTGTAACATCTTACTATGCTGATAGACAGTGACCACAGTAGAGGGGTGAAGACTTGATAATATGGGTGAATGCTGAACCACTGTGTTATGTATTTGAAACCATCATAAGATTGTATACCAATGATACTTCAATTAAAATAAAAAGACCAGAAGAGGAAAAATAAAAAAAGCAAAGAAGCTGAGGACCATTCTATCACTCTCCCTAATTACAGAAGACTAAATTGTGAATATTAGGGCATAGTTTCACTATTTTTTACCCTGAAACAGTTGAGAACTTGGTCCTTCTTGCTAGTTGCATGATCAGTGAACCTGACACAGCTGTTTCCTCTGAGCCTTCTACTCTCCTGCTGTTGAGGGTCTTCTTTAATCACCTCTATTTGTGAAGATAATGGGACCATATGAATACCTGATTGTTCTTTCAGTTGCCTTCCCAGAAAGGAAATCTTTGGAGTTTTAAGCCTTGCATGGCTCTAATACCCCACTTTGAGCTGTGGGCTGCAGAGTACAATGGCTATATTAATTTGCAGGAACAGGATGAGAGAGCTTTGGCTGATTTGGATTTTTTTTTAAATTTGCCATTTGGGAACACAGTAGCTCCTTTTAGTGCAAAGATATAACCCACAGACAGACACTAAGTGAGAGAAGCAGCCCACTTACACTACATGAGAGAAAGAGCTCTCAGCCAAGATGGGCACAAATGTCTCCAGAGCAGGCTGAGGACAGCTTTCCTACAGCACCATCATGTAGCTCTACCTTTACTCTGTGAGGTCATCAGATATAGGCATTAAAATCAATAAAGTACCCACATTCCTGAAGTGTGAGATGCACATACTGCCTTCCTTCCTAAGAGTACAGTATGAAAAGGGGTGGGGAGAGATAACTTGACAATGGAGAAAACTGACAACACTCCCTCAGCCAGGGACCAGGGTCAACATTGATAGTGATCAATCATGCTGCTAGAATGTACCCTGGATCTAAGACAGTGAAAACGGCATTTTGCCTTTGCAGTCTTCCTCCCCAAAACTCAATCTAATCATGAGGAAAACCTCAGATGAGTTCCTGTATTGGGACAAAATACCTGATCAGTATTTCTCAAAAAAAAAAAAAAAAAGAAAAAGAAAAAATCTGAATAAAGATTAGACTTCAGTCAACAATAATATATTAATATTGGTTCATCGATTGTTACAATGTACCTTACTAATGTAGGATGTTAATAATAAGGGGTACTGGATGCAGGGAACTCTGTATTATCTTCAAATTTTTCTATAAATCCATAACTGTTCAAAAAATAAGATTTAAAATAGTAGAGAAATCACTCACTATATAAATCAGGATAACTGCAACTACTTGAGATAATGCAATAAAAAAATGTAATATCAAGAATTGATTACACAAGTGCTGGACAAGCTAAGGAACCAAACAGCAAGAACTGGAAGCTACAGCCACTGTGAGTGCTGGAGAAGGGGAAGACTTGGCATTAGCAGAGCTCAGGTGCTGGCCGCCCAGAAGCAGCTGGAACAATAATGAGCCTGTCCAGGGGGAGATGGTTCCACAGAGGAAGGGACAATCCGGTGCAAAACTGGTCAGGAAATGCCACTAGAGGCAGAAAGAAAAGAGAAGAAATGTTCTGGCTCCTCCTCTTCCTCCAGTTTTAGTCTCTGGCCAGTACCTCCCACTGATGGACCCATCTAGAAGCCAGGGGGCATGGAAGCTTGGGGAATGTAGTCGTTTGAAATAGAGAACAGAGGGGAAGGGCAAGAATGGATCTGGGAGTAAAGAGGTCTACAGCCAATGCTCCAGTCCTTCCTTCAAAAAAATATTTATATGTCATACTGAAAGTGAGAAGTTTGGCCATTTAAAAATATCTATAATTTTTTATTTATAATTGTTCCTTCTGCTCTATAAGGGAAAAATAAGTTCATATTTATTTAATTCCAGGGAACTTCAATAATCCCTTTCATTTTTATTCCCCTATTTTTTTAAATGTAGTATGTTCTCCTTTTTTTATTATTTAGGATTAGCATTTCTCTTCATAAGTAGTTTTACTTCATATACTTTATCTTCTTGAATTAACTGTAAAACTTTCTTGAATTAGTTTTACTCAAAAGCCATCTCATCGTAGAAAACAAATGTCAAAAGATTTGCTAGCTTGATATGAACATCCTAAACAAAAGTTTTCTTTTGTGTGTTTCTTTTTTCCTCTGTGTTTCTTTAAAACAGGGAAAAAGCAGAGGAGCTGTGATCAGAAACCACTCAGATATTTGGAATTTTCCAGCATGGCCAAACATATTGAGAATCTGGGCTTAAGCAGCATTTTGAAAGGGGAAGAATGTGTCAGTGGTTTTAATGGGTGGGGCACTTCAGGAGGAACAAGATGCATAAAATTTCTTTGAGACTTGTGTAAGTGAAAGTTACCAGATATTCCAGTTTTGCCAAATTTTTAACTTTTATTAAGATTGAGGTGATATACACCATTCATGGATACTCTAGTTCAAGCACTCAGTTGAGAGATTGAGTGTCATGGTCCACCATATTTAAACCAGGACAAGGCACTCAGAGGAAGAACTTCCTTCCTGTAGTGTTTGAAGAAATGGTCTTTCCAGAATTCTTGTTGGAAACCCTTACTTAGCTGGAGTTCTCTCAACAGTAAGAATTCCATATGTCTGAGAAAATCGAAAATAAAGTTACTTCTAGGGAACATATTTAAAACAAAATCAACCCTGTGGCCAAATTAAAGATTATATATATATGTATATACACACACACACACACATATATAAAGAATATATGATTCAAAGATCGTTGGATAGGTGTCCATGAGCTGAAATGCAAATTTGAGGGCATGTTTTCTTTCCCAGAAGGCTCTAATCATGGCAGAGAGGACAACATGCTGACTACAATACTCTACTTTCCTAATTAATTCTAGCATCACTAGGGAGGTCATCATTACTTTGAGACATGCCTTGGGAAATTTAACAACATGAGTTATGCAGAATGGTTGTGCCCTTGAAAATTAAGAGGAAATAACTGCACATTACATCGTGACCAAGACAGCCCCTCACGTGGGTGAGAGCAGGGAAAGGTATGCACAGCAGCAGGGTGTGTGATCTGCTTCAGGAGCTGTGAGAGGGAAAGCAGAACACGTGCCTTAAAACTCCTCACAGGTGATGAGAATTCGGTCTCTCCAACATCAGCCATTAGCAAGATTGATAAGTAGCCTAAATCTCTTTCCAGTGGAAAATTTAATCTTAGTACAAAAAGTAATGATATTTTCTCTTTGTGTTCACCTAATTCTAAGGAGTATGTCATCCCACAAACTGAAGGCATACTCAATGTTCTAGCTGGAAGATGTTTTTCTTTTCTAAAGCTCTAGAGAGAGCTTTGGTGTCTTCAATTTTCCCATCCATACTGCATTCTGCTTCCAGCTTGCCCTACTTAAAATAAGCAAGCAAACAAAACTGTTTACATAGTACATAAAACACCCAGACTTAGAGAAAAAGAAACGATAATCCTTTCAGTCTGTATCATATATAGCCTATGCTACACTTTGTCTTTTCCTTGTGGGTACTTAAATTGTGATGGCATTCGCTGGTTGATGTTAAGGTCCAAACTGTTCAGTTACCCAGAGGTGGGGACGGCAGCTCTGGATGGACACTGTGAAAGGGAATGAGAAAGAGTGGGGTTTTGAAAGTCTGGAACCTGGAATCCACCTGAAAACAGGAGCAAGGGGCCAATATCTGAACGAAGAGTAGATGGAGAGCTCTGATAGTAGAGCTGCTCCAGAAAGAGTATAGGAGAGTGATAATCCAAATGCAGGGGACTGGTCAAGGGGCTAGTCCAGAAAGGGCAGAAGGCAAGGATTCAAGTCAGTGAGTTCATTAAAGTCAAGGATTCACAACCATCAAGCAAATGTAAATAAGCATCAGAATTTTGTGTGTGGACAGGAGGATGTAGGAAAAGCAACAGGTACAGCAGGAAACAGATTAGTAAGCAAGACAGGCATGGGAGGAATCTGTACTTCTCAGTGTGCACATGAGGCTTGCTTGCATGATAGACAAGTGCAATCGCTCTCAAAGTGTGAACCCAGGCCAGCAGCAAAGGGGATCACCTGGCACTTGTCAGAAATGTCAGTTCTTGGGCTCATCCCAGACTGCTCAGTCAGAATGGGGCCTCTGGTCATGGTACCCAGATGTCTGTGCTGTCACACACACCCCCAGGTGATTCTGACGCTTCTTGTTTCTAAAATTTAAGAACCACTGAGCTAGTAGGTAAGACTAGTTTAAAAACTGGGTAGAGCAGGACGTAGAAATGTCTGAAGGGATTCTTTTACTTGGAATTTGAATTTTAATAATCCCACATTACAAAATAACAACTCCCTTTTATTAAACAGGTGTGCCAGATAACTCTTCTTTGTCTCTTCTGACCCACGCTCCACCCTTTTCCACCCTGCCCTGTGACCCACTGAGGGGCTGCAGCAAAGGGCTCCCTGGCTCCTGCCTGGATTTAGCGCATGGGGAGCTCCAGCAGTTCAGCAGAAGAAAAGAGAATGAAGTCAGTTTATTTGCTCCTCCGCAAAAAGTACTTTGCCAGTTCCCTGTCTGTGGGGTTGGATGCCTTCTGCTGCCTGTGTCCTCTGACCAAGGTCATTTCTCCTCTCACGCTGATTCTCTCTCCAATATTCTTTTCTTCCTGATCTGTAGCAGCTCCCTCCTTTCCCCTTGGGCCTAGGGGTGGTGGCAGCTTTATTGCTACTACAGCCATCTAACTTCCCTATAGTCTGTGCTTTGCCCACATTCCATCTACAGTTTTGCAGATAAGCTTTTTAAACATGTTTGGAAATAGACTCCCCAAATTAACCAAATTAAAGTGCTTCATTTGTTTTTTGTTGGGACTCTGTTTCCGACTTACGCACCTCCTCAGATTCCCTAAACCCTCAGCTGCTTGCTCTCTCCACCTCGGTGGCCTCCACGCGCCACCAACTCACTGCTGGGATCTTTGCTGCCTGGGGCCAGCCAGTCACTTGCGCTGGGAGTGTGGGGCACTTGCCTTTGCCCTCTAGAACAGTCACAGTGACCAGCCCATGTCTGGAGCCTCTGATTCCTGCCCCCACTTCCAGGCTTGAAGGGATTGAGATGCGGCACCCCAGCAGCCGTGGAAGAGCCCAGATGATGAAATGGAATCCAGAAGTTGAAGGTAGCTGTTAGGAATGTCTCCCGGGCAAGCCCAGTACCCCTGAGCAACGGGCCGTGTCTCTTCATGACCCGCAGTGAAGCGGCAGCCAGCACGGTCAAGCCTCACTGCCTAGGACTCGGAGCTCTTCTTCGCCTCACTTCCACTTTTCCCATTTTGCTGCCTCGGGTTTGTGAGGTTCATAGTGAGACGTGGCACTTTCATCCTAGCCTAAGGTCCTATTATGTAGAGATCCTTGGTTAAATCACCTGCTGACTTAGACTATTATAGGTAACATGACCGTAAAAGAGAGGCAATAAAATAAAGGCACACAGACCAGGGTTATTTGGTGATAATGTCCTATGCTTCCCAGCCAGATGAAGCTAAGGAATGTCATCTTGGGTATTTTCAATGTTTCTTTGTCCACGCTGACCTGTGCCACAGTATGGCCAATCTTCTCTGGTGCTCTATGTCATCTTTGTACAGGTATGAAAATAAGAAAATAGGTATGAAAATTATTAAAGAAACAGATAATTTTAAATAGTATGGCTAAGGGGTAAAGATAATAGACCTAAAGCACATTAAGTTATAACACATCAAGGTAGATGCTCATTTTTAAAAGATACTGACTTACATGGCAGAAATTAGTTAATTTAGGCAATAGAAACTGTAAATCCATGTACTCAGGTAAATCATAGAAGAAATGTTTTGCAGCGAGAATGGAATACAATTACAATAATAAGACATGATAACAACCATAACACTAATAGCCCATTCAAGTATCACTTATTAAGCAATACAATCTGACAGGAATAGTACCAAATATTCTCATACAATATATTATTTAATCCTTACCAAATTCTCCCCAATAGGCATATTCACCACATTTTAAAGTTGAAAGAATTAAAAAATTAAAAGGTTAAATGATTTGCTCAAGATCACAGTTATTTAATGTCACGACATGGAGATCTTAAGCACCAGAAAATAATGCAACCAGCTATTTATTTATTTATTTATTTTGGTATCATTAATCTACAATTACAGAAAGAACATTATGTTTACTAGGTTCCCCCCTTCACCAAGTCCCCCTCACATACCCGTTCACAGTCACTGTCCATCTGTGTAGTAAGATGCTGTAAAATCACTACTTGTCTTCTCTGTGTTGCACAGCCCTCGCCGTGTCCCCCCCACACTATACATGCTAATCGTAATGCCCCCTTTCTCCCCCCCATCCCTCCCTTCCCACCCATCGACCCCAGTCCCTTTCCCTTTGGTAACTGTTAGTCCATTCTTGGGTTCTGTGATTCTGCTGCTGTTTTGTTCCTTCAGTTTTCCTTTGTTCTTATACTCCACATGTGAGTGAAATCATTTGGTACTTGTCCTCCGCCTGGCTTATTTCACTGAGCATAATACCCTCTAGCTCCATCCATGTTGCAACCAGCTATTTAAATAAAAAAGAAATCTTGCCATTTGTGACAACATGGATGGACCTAAATTGTATTATGCTAAGTGAAATAAACCAGGCAGAGATAGACAAATGTCATATGATTCATTTACAGAACCTAAAAATAAAACAAAACAAAATGAATAGCAATAGATGCATATACACTGAGGAGTGACCTGTGGCTACCATGGGATTTGGGTGGGTGCTGAAACAGATGAAGGGGGTAAAGAAGCATAAAATTTCAATCATAGGTTAGTCACAGGGAAGAAAGTACAGCATTGAGAATATAGTCCATAGTTCTGTAATGTCTTTCTATGTTGATGGTAACTACACTAGCCGGGTTGAGGCTTTAATAATATAGATAACTGTCAAATCACTATGTTGTATAATTGAAACCAATATAATATTGTATATCAACTATACTTCAATTTAAAAAAAAAGAATGGTTTAATTTGACAGCTCTGGTATGACTAGATGAGTAGAAAATCTTAGAGGTGAAAGGGACCATCAAGAAAAATTGATCGAAGAACCAGTGGCACTGCGCATGCCCTCCCGCCCAGCACCGTCAGGGACACAGCCTTCATTCATTGCTGTTGTGGTGAGGGAGACCCCACGCCACAGCAGTCGGATATCTTAATAAATCTTATCTGGAAAATCAGAGGAATGAAATGAAGCTAAAGTCTTCACTGATGAAGAAGCAGTCAGTCACTCATTCTAGCTGGCATATGGGCATGTGTGATTATTTCTGTGGTTTGGCAGTATTTATGACTTTGTCTGTGTTCAGGCATGGTTACACGGTGGTTTTGTCTGATGGTCCATGCCCTGGGGAATGTATGCCCGACAGGAGAATAACAAGATATAGCTATGAGTGCCAGACAGCTACTGTGAAAGGCAGTTTTTCTTTCTACCATTGACAACATAAGCGATCACTCCATGTTCATGTGTTTTCTATCCAGTTTCTGCACAGATTCTTTTATTCACTTTAGGTAACAGTGAGAAACTCAATATGCACCCCCATAGTTTTATATTGCCAATATTACACCTTGTCTTACAAAAAAGGCAAATCTTTTAAATAAAGGGCTACTCAAAGGCAACATTTTGTTCTTGGCACTCATTTTATTTTTCATCTTTAAAATATTGTTTTGAAATGCAAGAGGCAATTGTATATGAAAACTAATTTTAAGAAAATCTATTGTAAAATACCAGTTAGAAGAGTGAAAATTTCTCTCACTTTATGGTTTTTCAGAATCTACTGAAATAACATTTTAAGAATAAAAATAAAGAACATATGAAAATGCATGATTTTCTGTTTGAAATTTAGCATATATGGTCTTTTATAAAAGTGTGATTATCTTAAGAAATTCAAACAAGTTACAAAAGATTACAATTTAGAAAATGAAAACCCCTCACTCCCATCTCTCAGAGAAAATCATTAATAAACATTTTTGAATGCCATGTATATATTTTTAATCTACAAATATAAAAAGGAATCACACCATCCATACTGTTATATACCATTTTACATATAAATTTAGTGTATCCAAGTGAAATGGATTTTCTTGATCTATTATAGTTGACCCAATTCCTTGATTATGTTTAATTAGGTTTTTTCACCAATTTTCACTAAAACCTCATTAGTAGAGAAGTTTTCCCTGATCACTACTTTTTAAATTCTCTTTCATTTTCAAATATTCTCTCTTTATCCCTGCTTTATTTTTTATTATAATTGCCTTTGATATTTTATTATATAAATACCTTTTTATCATTCATCTCTCTTATGGAAATGTCAGCTCCATAGGGAATATTGTCTTTTTTATGCCTATTAAACTATATAACCTAGCACCTGGCAGTTACTAGGTAAGTAGTTGTAAAATAAATGAATGAATGAAATTATTAAATATTTCAAAATACTTTCTTCACTGTGCAAACATAAATGAGGAGGATATATAAAGTCATTTTTGTATGTGCTTCAGAAGTAGACAATGAATTTTTTAATATTATTAACTCCAGAAGGAAGGACCTAGAAAAATATAATTTTCAAACCATGACTCAGAGAGTAGTTCATAACAATAAAATCAGCTCTCCTTATTTCTAAACTAATACTAATGTCAAAATACTCCTGCTGGTCTATCTTTTCTGATCACAGAATTACATATCAATAGAGTGTTTCATGAAATTACAAATGTTTGTATTTCTGTCATATGCAGTAAGAACCGGGAAGAGGTAGGTTTGCAAATCGAACTAGATAATAACATTTCATTTATTTAGTCTGTTCTGACAAAATTTCCATGACAATCTAGCACAACCTTCAGAATATTGTTGTTTTCAAATCCAGTTATGATTATTTATTAAAAGTGTTTTAGCAGAGTGATTTCATCCCAGTTATCAAATAATTAGGAAAGTTGGTGATTCAGGCTCATTTAAACTGTGATACATGAAATTATATGAGAATTAGTTTTACAAACTAACTATAAATGATAATCACACTGGGCTAGTTATGCTTATAAGCAGATTAATTGGTAATTTTACTTTCTCATTAAAAATGTAATCTTGTTACCAAATTTATCTTATGTATACATATTCCCTTATATTTTGTCTTTCAAATTCATGTTTCTATGCTCTTCAGGATAATAACTTCTGCATTAAGAAGAAATATATAATTGCAGCAAAGATATAACAGCTAATATTCAGATAAAAAATATGAATTAACTCTAATTATGTGCTCCTCAAAGAAATAGGGAATCACAGCATCATATTTGATATTTAGCATTTTTTTAAAAATGCCTTTACTTGCTATAATTAAATAATACAAGATAAGTTAGTTATATATTTGTAAATTATACTTTCTTCCACTTAAGCACAATCAATCGTAACATCATTAGGGTATGACAATCTGACATTTTACATCACCTTATGTGACACAGTAAGAAATACACTTCACTAATGTATTCTTGCCAAAAATGTCTGACTTAACCTAATCATAAGGGCTTACTAAACCAATTGAGAATATGGCACATTTTATAAGGGAACTGGCCTGTATCTGTTAAAACAGTCAAAACCATGAAAATAATAAAACAAAAACAAAAGCTGATTGGGGATTTCTACTCTTACATAGTAAGATAGACTAAAGGCTAAAAATAACAACCGAAAAGCTATGCAGGAGCTTTGGTTACAGCTTATGGTTCTTATTACCTAAAACAAATGAATAAACAAAGGAAGGAAGATTAAATAACCGTTAAAACACATATCTTGTATAATTGGGGAAATTTAAATATCAACTGTACATGATATTTTTGTATCGGTGATCATTCTCTTAGATTAATTTAGAGGACTGCTTTATTTTTATAAACGAATACTGAAGATGAAGTGTCATGATTTCTGCAACTCAAGTTCAACTGATTCAACCAAAAAATTGTGTGTGTGTGTGTGTGTGTGTGTGTGTGTATCTGTACAGCAAGAGAGTGAATGTGTGAGTGAGAGAATGTGGCAAAATTAGGAAACTATAAGTGAATTTCTGTGAAGGACATGTAGATAATCTTTGTATTAGTTTTTCAATTTCTCTGTAGGTTTGAAAATTTAACAATAACAAAGTTGGGAAGCAAGGGCACTTTTATTTTTATATGTCTCTATGAGCTATAGAGAATATCTTTTTTCTTTAAAAGTTACCCTGATTCTTTTCATTCTCTTCAAAAATGTTTTAATTTTATTTAGGGTCACTCAATTCATATGACAACTGAAACAAAAATTTGTATTTCTGATTAACCATGCCTGTGATTGACAGAAGTACCAAAAGGAACTCTGTTGAGAACATGCCTCTGAGTTTTAACATCATGGATTTGTACTATTTGTTAGCAGGGAAAAATAAAATATTGGGAAGTCCATTTCTACATTTAGCTCTTATCTCAAAGGCATGACTCAATTCTTTCAAAAATAGCCCCCATTTAACTCCATAACATTACTTAATACTTAGATTACTGACACTTTGGAAGGACAGTTAACTTTTGCTTATACACAATATATAGGAATATGATAGGTGTTCAGTAAATTAATACAAAGACAATCAAAACAGTTAAATGTGTTCACTTATTCATGATCATTTACTATATGAAAGGTATTGTGTAGGCTATCAGAGAAGTTTTAGAGGTGAATATGATTTGATTCTTGCCCTTATGGAATTTTCAGGCAAGCTGGAAAAATAAGAGACTTGCCTGCTCTCAGGATCTGTTCTTATCTCCCCTCTGGCCATCAGATTCATAATTACAGTCAAATATTGCCCTCCTAACTAGTGAAGTGTTGGCCCTGCTAATGTACGAGAGGGACTGGACACCAAAGACACTACCAAACCTGGCTCATTTGTGCTAGCAGGAAGCAGGAGACAGTCTGCAGGGAACGAGGGTTGAGAGAAATGGACTATAAATGAAAAGGGGAATTTTACTGATATGGGACAGTCTCTCATGAAACCAAATTTAGTACCTGGCAAGAACCACATCAGTGATCTCCTACACTGATAGGATGGCCCTTGGAATTTTGGAAAAGCACAGATCTTAACTGCTCTCACGGACTGTTGAAGAAGAGATCAAGTCTCAGGGAAGTGGGTATACTAGAATGAATCTATTCTATAAAACCAGAAAATCCACCAACTTTTTATGTTCTTCAGGGGATTACTTAATTTATCAAGACAATGAAGAACTCTATGTTGAGGGAACACTGATATCATGGCAAAGCTCAGAGGGGACTCTCCTCTGTAGGTCAAAGCTCATGATTTGCAATGCTTTTTCAAAACCAGGCTCCCTAGGCACCGAGAATCTTGTCAAGAGCCAGATGGGCACACTGGGCAACAAGACTGGAATGACAGTAGGGTTCTGTCCATAAGATCCAAAAAGCATGACAGTTGGATATTATTAAGGATATCGCCTAATAAATATATTGAAGAATGAGGTCTGTTGCCCATGGGAAGTCCTTTGCCTGCTTTCCACATCTGAATCATCCCTTTTTAACCAATGGGGCATTTATAATTCTTATGTGAGATGAACAGGATCCAAAAGCTCTCAAACTTCTTCCTCTCATTTTTTACTTTCACCCAACTTTCTCAACCTAACTTATAAATATAACCATGGGAGGTGACTTATAAATATAACCATTACCAGTGCATATTTAAGATTATATTATCATGGTGGCTGAAAGCTAACAAGTAATTAACTTTGTGTTAATGCATAATTGATTTTAGAATTAGCAAATTTTTCCTTTCATTAACATTGCTAAACAAATGTACATAGTTATTAACCATTGTTTAAATTATGTCCTTATTCATTCATTCACTTATTGATTCAGGAAATGTGTTCACAGAGACAGACACTGCACCAGTTGGGGTGAGGATTTAATAAGGGTAACTATTGAACCACTGTGCCGTGTACTTGAAACCAACATAAGATTGTATATCAACTATACTTTAACAAGAAAAGAAAAAAAGAAAAGAAACATTTGTCCAACACTTACTGTATGCCAAGCATAGCAACTAGCCCTGAGGACAGAGGAAAGCAAATTCTCAAGGGACTCACAATACTGGCTTTCAAGAAAATATTTCGGAAATCAACAATATTGTTTTTATAGACCACAGGATATAAACCTTCTCCAAGAAAGATGTGTTCATCTACTGAATGATGAAATGCTCATCCACCAATGCTGATGGTCAGGGAGGGCAGCTGAATGTCTCCAGGCACTACCCCAGAATTTAGCAAGTTCCAGGTTACAGCTTCAATTTCACAGGCTGTTAAAGAAAATATCGTCAGTGTCCTAAACTTAACCAATCTCAAGGACCCTCACTCATGCTGACAGTGCTCAAGGAAGCAGGCATATGATCTGAAATACAAATTTATTTCATCACAGTGAGAAATTGAATTGTCAGGCAATGGCGCAGTTTGCCTGCTGACACATAGCATGTAGGAAGCCACAGTATCACAAGGTGGGCTGATAAGCAGCTGACACCCCTCCTTCTGAATCAATCACCGCAAATACTGTTCTCCCTGTCCTCCATCTGTTAATGCTTTCATCACTGCCCAAACACTATCCTCAGGTTTCTCTCCAGATTTAGTGATGCTCTCGGGGCGTTTACCACCCAGTCCTAACTGGCAAGGAAACCATTGAGATGAAATTGTACATTTTGCTGACTTTGAGAACTAATTCCTTTTGTTTCCAAGACTTTGTTCTTAGTTTATTGTCTTTTAAGTATATCCCAGTAATCAGTATTTTAGAGACATTTAGTGTAAAATACAGAAGAAATACATGAGAATCCACTTAAATTAAGATTGATTTAAATTGGCTGTAAAAGCTCTAATTCTTTAACTAATTTAATGCGTGTAGTAAATGTCATGCCTATTTTTCCTCTTAACTTTCTAAATTCATGGAAAAATAAACATCTAGCCATATAGAAAAGAAAAGTAGCATCTTTAAAGCAATTTGTTCTCTTGAAGTAGCCTTGGAGTTCTCATCCATTTTCTTTTCCTATGTGGTAGTTTCAGAGAAAAAAATATCTATCAGCTATGGAAATCTTAAAACATTTTGCTTGCAGGAGCAAAACTGTTTATTTTAGCAGCAACCTATCATTACACTACTTCGGGGGAAATAAAGTACAGTGGAAAACCTAAGTGTATTTCAAGTCCAAGCACAATAAATCCCTTTTCAGAAGCTGCATAAGCCAGCTTTTAACTTGGGTAAAAAAACACTAGAATGTTCTACTTCCAAAAAAAGAAAAACACTTAACTATTTTTAGAAATTGAATTATAGTAGGTACAAAGACTTCAAAAAGAAAATGATGAGCTTTCTATTAATTTTTTTCATTGTCTTTATATGTAAAGGTTAACAGGGATCATTTCCTACAAAATTATTGACATGCTTAAATTAGCCACAGTGAAATGAACAATATATTTATTATGTTTTAAATCAGAACAGTCAGGTTCAAATGCCCAGTGAAAGACACTGGTACTTAAATTATCTGAACCTCTGTTTATTCATCTATAAAACAAGCATAAAATATGCTAAGGTTAAAGATAATTTGCAGGAATTAAATGAGATAACCTAGATGGCATGTCAGAATATATAGCATGGTGCTTGGCTCATAACAAGCACACACTGAAGTTCATGCTCTTGCTCCTATTTCTTCACACAGGGATGTCGAATTTTTTTTGTATTTTTATGCTGTGATATTAGCAACTTGCCTGAATTTGGAACTCATTAATAACTTGACAGCAGCAGTGGTTTTTGTGGCTATGGCAGGATGTATTAATTTAAATGGAAATTAGCAAATTTTCTGGCTATCACTGCAGAAGCATTTTAAGCTAATATTACTGTTGAGATTAGCCAAAAGTATATTATTTGAAGTTTCTCTTTTACTTTTTAAATAAATTTCCTTAACAAATAATTTTGCTTCTAAAGGTGCAACTGTGAGTTCACAATTTTGTTACAATAATCACAGTTTATTGTCCTGCGCTGTTATGCTTCTGACAATATTCATAGAAATTTCAATTTAGTCAACTTCACAGAAGTTTATTAATCATCATAGAGCTTACACACAAGTGTGTGTTCAGGTTTATGGCTGGATGTACTAGGATAACTCACTCAGAATCATACAGCTTAGATTCCCTGACACCTCAATTTTTAACAGATATTCATTGCTGACATAAAATATCTCACTCTATATACCAATGAAATTTAATATCTAAATCAAATAAGTATATTTGTATCAGCTTTGTATATCCTACCTGAGTGAAGTTTCTTTTATCAGATATGTCTATCATAAGATATTATTTTTAAAATATGAAAAATGATTCTTAGTCTTCCTGACATGAAGTTATCCCTTTTCACTGACAACATTGCTACTGGGGGAAGGAAAGGAGAAAGCAATAGATTTAGTGTTTCTTTGTGAGACTACAACTAAATGTTGTTTCTTCCATCTCTTCCACCCCTTGAAATGCAGGAGGGAATTGTTGGATTGCCTCCTTGTCACTTTGTCCCTTGTGTAATATGCTAAGTCATGGATAATTTGACCATTCAATGTTATCCAAAAATACACAAAGAATTCTTAAAACTCAGCAATAAGAGAACATACAATCCAGTTAAAAGATGGAGGAAAGACTTCAAACATCTCATGAAATATATAGAGGTGCAAATAAACATATGAAAAAATGTTTCGCGTCATATATCATTAGGAAATTGCAAATTAAAACAACACGAGCTGTCACTACACACCTATTAGAATGGCCAAAATGCAAAAAAATAATGACACTAAATATGGAAAGGATGTGAAACAACAGGGACTTCCATTCATTACTGGTAGTAATTAATTGCTGACAAAATGACAACACTTTGGAAGATAGTCTGGCACTTTCTTATAAAATTAAACAGGTTGTTACCATGATCCAGCAATCATGCTCCATGGTATGTAGCCAAAGGAGTTGAAAAGGTACGCCCACACAAAACCTGCACACAGATGTTTATCGCAGCTTTTTCTCAATTTCCAAAACCTGGAAGCAACCAAGATGTCCTTCATTAGGTGAATGGATAAACTCCAACATATCCCAACACTGGAATACTATACAGCACTACACAGAAATGAGCCATGGAAAGACATGGAGGAAAGTTAAATGCATATTACTAAGTGACAGAAGCCAACCTGAAATGCTAATACTGTATGACTCTAACTATATGACTATGGAGACAGTAGAGATATCAGTGGTTGCCAGGAATTAAGGGGGAGGAAGCAATAAATTAGGAGGGCACAAAGGATTTCTAGAGCAATGAAAACTAATATATGTGTTACTAAATGATGGATATATGTTAACATACCTTTTTCCAAATCCCTAGGAGGTACACCACCAAGATAGAATCCTAATGTAAACTACGGACTTTGGGTGATAATAATGTGTCAGTGTAGGTTTATTTATTATAACAAATGTATGACTGGTGTGAAATGTTTGATAGTGGGAGATGGGGCAGTGTGTCAGGGTGCAGTGAGTAAATGAGAACTCCACACTTCCCACTTAGTCTTGCTGTGAACATAAAGCTACTCTAAAAATAAAATTTTAAATAATATTTTTTGAAAATCCATGTGACTATACAATTAAAGAGCTTTCACCTAACCTTCAACTGGAAGTGACTGATCTGCCCTGAAATAATTTGCTAAAAGGCAATTATTAAGAAATTAACAGAATTCTTAAATGCCAGCTCCCAAATGATGAATATTTTCAATTAAAATTACATGTTTACAGACTTAGATCATTACTTGGCAATCTATATCTGTGTGAAAAGACATTTTCAAAGATGAAACATGGAAAATCTCATTACAGATCAGCACTAATAGGTGAATATTTGCAATTGATTTTGATGACAGGAAACACTAACTTTGAATCCCAATTAAGCAAAATGTTATTCCTCCAGAGAATTCTTCCCTTCTCATTAGTAGTCCAACATTTAGAGTTATATTCAATTATTATTACTTCAATTTTACCAATAAAACCATTCAGGAAAATTAATTTTTAAAAATATTTCTAGCCACAATATTCCTCTTTCTTATTTATGTGACTGCTTTTTAAAAAGACATCTTGAGTCTCCTGGTCACCCTCAACCTTGTCCTGTCTTTCACCATCTCATCTGCAGAGCACGGGCTGGTTCCTGATGAGGCCCTAAGGACCCTCCCACCCTGCCGCTGCAGCCAGCCGGTGCTGCCAGTCTTACTTCATTTGCTATAGTAGAAGCACTCCTTTCCTTCAAAGGCCATCTTCCCTTGGCACCCTCCGCCCTCAGCTTTCATGGGTTTCATGAGCCTCAGGCTCCTTCTTGGGCTTTTTTCCTGCCTCCTTTCATTTACCTGCTCCAGAGAGTTCTCTTTTCTGCCCTCCTCTTAATATACACAGTCTCCTGACTGATTTCATTAATTTCAAAATCTTCAGTTTCCATCTTGATTGTAGTGAATCTCAAGGATTCATTTTCAGGATCGCATTTCCTCCTGATATGACAGACCGTCCTTATGCTAGTGGCCTCACGGGCGTCTCCCTTCCGGTGTCCCATAGGAGTCTAAGCTTGGTATGTGCCCACTTGGACTTACTCCGCTCACCCAGAAATGGCAATTCCTCCTCCGTTTCCTCACGGAATGATGTTACCACATCCTGCTGTACGAGCCAGGAACCTGGGTGGTGGCCCTCTACGTTCTCTTTCTTACCACCAAATCCCAGTCTTATTCTGTCAATTCTTCCTCCTAGATATGACATACAGGCTAGTCCCTCCTTTCTACATTCCTCAGGATGTGGGGAAATCACTATCACCTGTTCTTTGGATCATGGAAATAGCTTCCTAAAGGTCTCTCTTCCTCTAGCACATTCTCCATACTACGTTTAGTGATTTGTTCTAAAGTTTAAATCTTCTGCAGGTCATGCCATTTCTAGGGGGCACTAGAAGGAGAGAAGATTTATTTCTTACTTCTTTGGTTACCAGGTAGAAGAATTTTCCCAATATATCCTTGAGATGTGGCATTCCCTTCTCCCAAAATAGGTAGAGTTTGATTCATTGATGATGTTGGAACACTAACTGCACATTGTGGCTCAGATGCTTCCCTTCTTGTCCTTTTGGCAGTCAGGCTCTTACCAAAAGCATCCCTGATAATCTGCTCCTACACACCTGTGCCTCTAGGCAGGCTTTTATAGTACTGCCTTGTTCTGTAAATCCAATTCTGGGATTCAGAATAAGGAAGCATAGTATGTCTGTTGCATAAGTAAGCACCATTTGTCAATCTTAACCATTCAGTAATAAAAGTGATATTTCACTTTCATTCTATCTTATTTCATGTCTCAGTTAGTTAAAAATTCCTGTGGGATAAGTTTCACTACCTATTTGGCCCCTTAAAGCCCCAACACCTGCTCTTTGGCCAATTAAGAAATGGATGAGGACTGGCATTTGGAGAGAAAAATAACAGACTGGGAAGCCTGGCAGGGCCCTTTGTTTTGGTGGTAGTTTAACAAAAGGGACGTTTTTACCTCAGCTATTTGCAGGGGTTTATATTGCTCACCATGGCTGTTTTCCACATGGATGACACTGGATTTTGTCTATTTTGCCCTAACCAGGCATCTTTAGACATTCCACCCAACAGCTGTTTTCCAAGAGGCAGAACTGAACATGCTAGTTTTCTGGAAATAGCAAGTTTGTTTACTACTGAAGCTTCAGCAAATGGGAACCTTAACCAGTGAACTATGATGGCCAGCCTTTGGTAGGAGTTGCAAAGAGCCTGCCCATATTCCATGTCTTTGTTGAATCCTTTGAATATATATTGTGGTCCAATGGAGGCTTATTAGGGATCCGGGTGATTTCAGGGCCACTGCCTTAAATCACATGCTTGTTTTTCCTAAAGTCACCATGTGATTTCAGATTGGCTCTTGATTTGTTAAGTACAAAATCTCTGAACATGGCTCTAGGATTCTGAGATCCAACACTGCCTTTTTCAGAGAAGGTTGCTTGATTTTATCAGTAAACATTAAAGAATAAAGTCCTTTGTTTTGAAAAGAATCTGTCATTTCCTTATAAATACAAAGGCTAAGACAACAGTTTACAAAGCCTTTGTCTGAAATGCTACCTCTGGTGGTTTTTACAAATACTCTTCTGTTACACTATCAGAAACAGAGAGTAAGAAAGTTGAAATCAAAGTAAGGCAGGAAGGGATATCTTTAGGGGAAAGATTGAAATCTTAGGGAACAGATTTAGCTGATGGTAGTGAGGTGTGGAATGCTGGGGGCGAGTTCAGATAGGCAAATATAACAGAGAGGAGGAAATACAATAGGAAAAAAATGGTCTTTACAGCCCTTTTAGAAAAGGACAATGTTCCTCTCTGTTATTAGGTCAGTAATGAATTAGAGACTGAAATGAATCTAACAGAAGAAAAGAATAAACTCTCTGAGAGCAGCAGAATCAAGAGCATGATGGAAAGTACCCTCCTAAAGTCACAAATGGAGCCCATAGTAGCAATTTTGGGGGAAGCCAACTTTTAAAGACTCTGGCAGTTGTAACAGTGGCTATAGAACATCAGGCAGCTTTGTAGAGGGAAGTCCAAGAATATCAGCATAACATTCTCAAAGCATCATTAGGTAAGTTTTTAATACCATCCTTGTAATTGGAATTTAAACCTCTAGCCTGGATCACTGCTTGAACCCTAATGCATATCAAATGGACTGCTCATATTTTCCTTTGCTAGCAAGCAGGCACTCCAATCATAACCCGTCCTAACAGAACATCTGATCACAGCACACCTGCAGGCCTGCCCTTAGTCTCCAGCGGCACTAGTTGATGAGGCACAATCATTCGATTCAGCCTGTTTTATGCCGCACATGCAGTCTGTGAGCAAGGCCCCATGACCGTGTGTTCAGAGGGTGTCCAGGATCCTGCCACTTCCCACCACCTCTGTGCTGGTCAGAGCCTGGATGGCACCAGCTGCCCCAGTACTGCTCTCATCCTCACCCTCAGCAGGGCTGCCAGAGTGAACTTAGAAACCAGATCATGCCGTTCCTTTGCTCAAAATCCTCCGGTTGCCACTCTGGTGACTCTCATACATATCTATGAGGAAGCACCGCTTTGTAACACGAATTTGTTCAACATTTTACAATATCTACAAAGGATAAAACATCCAGTAGTTCATTCCTGGGTGGATATCCAACAAAAATGTGTATAAAAGACAGGTGTGAGAATATTCATGGCATTACTGATAGTCCTAAACTGGAAAAGACATAAACACCCATCTACAAAAGTAGGACGCAGATGTGAATTGAGGACCATGTTGATTTATATTGCTAACTATAGGAGATTTTACAAGAAAAACTTGGGGCAAGGGAAGAAAAAGGAAAGCACAAAATTCCAGAAAATAGCAATTGCCTTAAAGGTTTTAGAAAAAGAAAGAAACCAACTTAAAAAGCATGTCAAAGTGTCAGGAATTCAGCTGGAACTTTTACAATAGGGGAACAACAGAAGGGAATAAAATCCCAGAAACACTCGAGTAAACTGACACAGAAAATGGGAACCGTAAAGAAATGCAGCTTGAGACTTGGCATATAAACACATCCAAGGAAGAGCATGGTCCTCAGCAGGCACCAGAGGCTTCAGGCGCCTCACCGCAGCTGTAGTTTGGGATCCTGGTGAAGTCTGGGAAGATCTTCAGGTAGGAGAAATGTGGGAACGGGGAGGAGATCTTCTCAGGGGAGCGGATCTAAGCCAGCTGCTGTGGAGCAAGAGTCGTCCAGCACACCGCTGGGTCAGGGGCACAAGATGCTCACCAGACAAGGAGGAGCCTTTGTGCCCCAGTGCAGCCTGCTCTCAGTACCAAAGCAGGCTGCTGGAAGGATGGGGCTCGGAGGAACAGTGGGAAAAAGAGGCATCTCAGAGAAGGTCTGGTAAGAGGGGCAGCCACCTCTGAAATGTCTCAGCATCAGCACATGCTATTCCTTGCCAGCAAGGAGAGCATGCAGATGGCCTTTTTCCTCTAGATCTGCTAAATTTCTAATGCAAAAGTATACTCTTGATGAGATCTTTCCCTGCACTGAGTGCAAGTTCACTGGGCATGGACTCCAGACACCTGCCAATGCTGATCAGAGATTTTTTCATTTATTGCCATACTCCTCCCCCCAGCACATATTTAAAATCACCAACATAGTGACTGCATAGTAAATGCAACATAGTTGTGATGGTACCAGGGAGGGGAGGATGGTGTTGAGGGGAAGAGTGTTTATGTGAATATTTCAGGCAGAATCACTAAGCCATAACTTATATTACTTAAGCTAGAAACCGTGGAGGATAGATAAACATTGTTGGGGCTCAGGATTTCATTATGCATCATTACCCAGCTGCCGTAGGAAGTAAATACTGGCATTTTACAAGCTAAATAACCCCAGAGCGTGACTGTCATAAACCAGCTGTCTGTCGTCCATAGTAATGCACACAGCAACTGCCTCATGCAAAGTTTCCCTTTGCCTTTTACTTTTATACCTGTGGTTTTGCCATTCTTAGAACAAGATTACTATAAGTGCATATGTAAATTTTAGCCAATCATTTGAAAGCCTTTTGAAAATCTATGTAATACAAAAATATATAAAATCTCATTTTTTTCTAACAAGTCTATAAGTAAATAAAACAATATTATAGGTTTTAGTAGTCTATTTTCAGATAGCTGTTTCCTTAATATTCTATTTTATATGCACATGTAAATTTGTATTCATATTCATTGGTGGAATGAACCTCTTAAAATAATTCTTTTGATATCCCAAATAAGATATGGATTTATCTAAAATATGCTAACATGAAACACAGATATATCTATATTTAAGTTTTAAATATTTAAATCTGTTATTGCTGACAAGTTACTGATAAAAATATTTCAATAGCTTGATGATATCTCAACTTTATATGATATTATAATCTAAGTTTGGAAACTAACAGGGATGAAAGACTTGTTGGTTTTTCTAATCAGGTCATTATATTTTAGATAATACTCAAAATGAGAGAATTCCTTAAGAGACATTGTTTTTGGGAAAACATTCACCTAGTAGTCTGTTCCCTATCATTTACAGCAACATTTAACAATGTTAAATCTGTTTCTTCTATCACAAAACAGTCTGCCTTTATATAAAAGCAAATAATATGATCCTGGAATTCCAGGACATTGTTTAGTTTGCCAGAGTCCCTCTTGAGCAAGCATAATCATATGTAATCCTTCATATGTAGTCTGACTTCATATGTAGTCAGAGTTCAATAGGACTATTCTCATCATCCCTTGCATCATACTGCTTATTAAATATTAATTTTGAAACTCTCCCAGCCACACTAATAAATGGACTCGGCAAAGTTGCAGGATACCAAATCAAGAAACAAAAATCAGTTGTTTCTATGTACTAAAAATGAACAATCTATAAAGGAAAATAACAATGCCATTTACAATAACATTTAAAAGGATAAAATACTTAAGAATAAACCTAACCAAAAAGGTACAAGACTTATAACTGAAAACAATAACATATTAGTGAAAGAATAAAGACCACACTATTTGGTGGAAAGACTGTACTGTGTTGATGAGGTATTTTCCTACACTGAGTACAAGTTCACTGGGCATGGACTCCAGACATCTGCCAATGCTGAACAGAGGAGATTTTCTCATTTATTGCCATACTTCTCCCTACAGCACATAATTAAAATCACCAACATAGTGACTGCATAGTAAATGCAACATAGTTGTTAAGTTACCAGGGAGGGATGGTGTTAAAGGGAATAGTAATTAGAAAAACTAAGTCTCTCATCCCTATTAGTTTCCACCCAAAGTGATCTACAGAGTCAATATGATCCCTATCAAGTTCTTTTGCATATATAGCAAAATCCATCCTAAAATTCATATGAAACTTCAAAGGCCTGAATAACCAAAACAAGCTTCAAAAAGAACAAAGCTGAAGGTTTCACACTTCCTGACTTCAAAATATATTTTAAAATTACAGTAATAAAAACAGTGTGGTCCTGGCCCAAAGACAGAGAAATGAATGGAATAGGATAGGAAACTCAGAGAGAAACTCTCATGTATATGGTCAACTAATCTTTGACAAAATGCTCTAAGACTATCATTTGGAAAAGGATGGTCTCTTTAACAAATGATGCTAAGGAAACTGAAAAATCTGCATACAAAAAAAATGATAAAAAATGGATTAAAGACCTAAACATAACACCCAAAAACTATAAAATTCTAGAAGATAATACAAGGGAAAAGTTTCATGATATTGTATTTAGCAATGATTTCTTGGATAGGACACTAAAAGCATATTAGCGCCTTTAGAATATTAGACACAAAAAGAGAGAACTGGGACTACATTAAACTTAAAAACTTCCATGCATCAAAGGATAGTCAACAGAGTGAAAAGGCAACCTGTGGAGTGAGAGAAAATATTTGAATCATCCATCCGATAAGGGATTAGTATCCAGAATATACAAAGAACTATAACCAACAAAAAAGCAAATATTCTCACTTAAAAAAATGGACCAAAGACTTGAATACACATTTCTCCAAAGATGTTATACAAATGGACCCAACAAGCATATGAAAAGATGCTCAATAGCAGGAATTGTTAGAGAATCCGAAAAAACCACAAGGACAACTCACACCCATTAGTATGACTTTATAAAAAAAGAAGAAAAGCAGAAAATAAGAAGTGTTGGTGAGAATATAGAGAAAGTAGAACACTTGTGTACTCTTGGAATTGTAATATGATGAAACTACTATGCAACTAAAACCATAGAATAGTTCCTAAAAAAACTAAAAATAGAACTAGCATATGATCTGGCAATCCCACTTCTAAATATACATCCAGAAGAATTGAAATATATATCCAAAAAGATATATATTCAGGGTCTTGAAGAGATATTTACCATGTTCGTAGCAGCATTATTCACAACAGCCAAGAAGTAGAAGCAAACCTAAATATCCATTGACAGTGAACACAGTAGAATATTATATCTTAAAAGGGAAGGATATCTTGTCATATGCTCAACATGAATGAACCTTGAGGCCATTACACTAAGTGAAATACATAAGTCATAATAAATAAGACAAATCCTATATGATTTTATTTATGTAAGGTATCTAAAGTAGTCAAATTTATAGAAACACAAAACAGAATGGTAGGCAGGCACCAGGGGGGTAGGTGGAGGAAGAAATTGGGCATCACTGTTTCATATACAATGGGGTACAGAATTTTTATTTTTCCAAGATGAGAAGAGCTTTGGAGATCTTTTGTACAACAATGTGAATATAGTCAACACTTCTAAACTTAAAAATGGTTAAGATGGTAAATTTTATGTTATTTTTTAGCATAATTTAGAGAACTCTGTTATTCATTTGGAACTCATGCTCATTACAATATGTTGGTTTATTGTGTACAAATTTTTATGCAAACAGTTTTCCAAAGTTGAAATCATACTGTTTATCCAGATGGGATAAGGCAACTGTGTCAGGTGCAAAATTTAAAGAGGTGGCAAAGAACTCAATAGTCGGTATAAATAATATCTTAATGCAATATATTTTTTTAAAGTCAGAATTAATGTAAAAGATCATATGATGAACAAAATATCAAAATTTACATAAAGGCAAGATGAGTTAAACCATCATGCCCAGCCATATTGGACCTTGAGGGAAAAGAAAAACATCAGTAATGCAGATTGGTAGTTAAACATTTCAGTCTCCATTCAATTTTAGATGACGTTGGCACAATCTTACTAATAAGATTTATTTAATCTGATCTAAGCCCCATCCCATTTCCTGTTCTTGGCCTTAGAGCTCTCAGAATCTTCATTTTTCCTTTCCTCCTGTATCTGAAATGTACTCCCTGAAAGAATTTGGTGTATTTGGATTCCTCTTCTTTCAGAATATAGATCTCTCCATGACTATGTATTTTTGTTGAGGATACAACCTCACTCCCACATACTCAAGACTGAATTTGCTGCTACAACTCCACCTTCTCTATCAATAGCTATATCCATTAAATTGTGAATTTGAATTCTAATTGTGGATTCTAACCCAATTCAAGATTTCTGTTCCTGCTGATGCTCTCTCCTTGTTTAACAAAACAGTTGTGTTTGCCTTTCCCAATACAGACTTTAATCTGTTGCCAGTGAAATGTTGCTAGCATACTTCCTTTACCATGCCATGCCTTTGTTTCTGCAGTCCAACTCTGGAAGGAGTTTCCTTTTTCTCCATACTTATGGACATTTTAGCCAGTTCCCAAGAGCCAGTCACCTGTTTCCTTAAATCTTCAGTGATAAATAAAGCTAGAAATAATTTCCCTCTCTATATGACTATGGCATTTTTGTACCAGTCACCTGTGATTTAAATCCCTAGTTTTGATCTTAGTTATGAAATCTTTCATCTCTTACAAATTGTAAGCTTCCAGAAAACAAAGTTCATATATTTACTTTCAACACCAAGAAAAGTACTGAACCCTTCAGTGTGTGTGTGTGTGTGTGTGTGTGTGTGTGTGTGTGTGTGTGTGTGTGTTTGAGAGAGAGAGGTAAATGGGTGAACACTCACTTTGAATCTCCTTATCTAATAATTTGCCCACATTATAGATTACATAACACTAGCCACTTGAATGTTTTGGCCTGAGGAGAAAAAAGGTTCATGAAACTTCGGAAATAAAGTGTCTCCCTAGGGAATTAAACATTTTTTATTTGTTTACAGGTTAGAAAGCTCAAATGTTTTAAACTGTTCAACGTGTTCTCAGCCCAAGGGAAATAATAGAGTGCAACCAAATATATGAACACTGTCAGCTTAAAGTGGATATTTTTCAAGCTTAAAATGACAATCTAGAGTATACTTCTGAGAACAAGAATTTTTACCATTTAACTCATACTCTACTTAAATTGTAAAATAATATTCTACTTAAATTGTTATTTTGAAAGAATATTACCACATAATTCCTAGCCTTATAACTACACAAAAAACAAACATTTTTATCTTCCACAGTGGTATATGGGCTAGATTCAAGCTGAAGAAATAGCTATTCTAATTTCCCAGATATTCCAGGAGAAAAAGAGAGACAGCCAGAAAATGGCTTACAGACTTCTAAGTGCAGTCTTAAGAAACAGTTATTTGGCAAGTGCTTATTGAGCATCTACTGAATACTTTTCCAGGTTTGGGAGGCATGTAGAGTAAGAAGCAGCCATGATTCTTGCTTTCCAAGAACCTACAAGTTTGGGTAAACAAAAGCCTCATAAATTACATAAAAAGTAAACTGCAACATATCAGATAGCCTAATGCTAAATCACTTGACTCAGATTATAACTGCTCTCTGACTGAAATAAAGATGAAACTCATTGAGGAGTGTGGTAGTTAGGGCTTCATGGCAGGGCCTGTATTAACAAAGAGTATCATTAATCTTTATTTGGGCAAAACTAGAAAGAATTCTAGGAAAAATATGAAGAGTAAACCGAAGTATAAATGTATACTTGAGCAGAGTAACAATAGGATAGAAAACAAGTGAATTTGGAAATTCAAGTGCAACTGGGGTCAGTTCAGGTACTAGACTGATAAAAGTAAGCTGACAGATATTTAGGATTTCTAAATTATGTCTTGCTTCATTTAGTATTATTAAAAGTAGAGCTTAGGTATAAATGCATTTCAAGCTTCTGAAGAGATTCTGAAGTACAGTGAGGATTCAGGTAAACTGTTTTAGGGAGGTGCAGGCTTTTCAACTTGAATGTGCAAAAATCAACTGATAGGCTTGTTAAAATTGCAACAATATGGTTTCTCCAGATATAGTTTATGTTAGATAAATCTAGTAATTTGCAATCTTAGCAAGCAATTCCAGTCTTACTGTTTCATTGGTTGAACCAGACCCCATGTTGAGAATACTTCCCTAGGACCAGAACTGAGAGCAAAAGCAGTTCCACTTTAAGCCACAGTGGCATACCTGGGACTAGATGTACTCTCTAACCATACACAATTAGACAGCTTGGAAAAATAAATAAAACAACTGTTTTCCAACATTAGATAACAGCAGTTACAAGACTTAGATTTTGGAGAAGGCAAACAGAAAAGGTGAGCCCTTCACTTATCTGGCTTTCTGCCTAGAAGGACTTCCTGAGCCCCAGTGCAGAGAGGAGAATCCCAAGTAGAGCCTGGACTCTGGAACTGTGGGGGGACAGGCATCTCAAATTAACAAAGTATCAGAAAGGGGGAAATTTTAGAGAAAGTACACCAGAAATCTGAATAGGGGTGCAATTAAATATTTGACTTAGTACAAATTTACTTAAATTCCATTATCAAGCAAAAAAGAATTGCAGGTTAAGTATAATCTGAACATTTCTGAATGCTGTGTTCCATCGAAGCAGGGGAGAAAACTGTCAATATGGAATATGGAATATGAGTTTGTATTTCAAAAACCACATCTGTTCCAAACATGAAAATGTTGGATAAATGAGATAAAAAAGAAAACTATAATAATATAGCTTGGTAGGAGCTAATCTATGGATTTACTAGAGTGTTAGTATAGAAGAGGGTTGTAAAGAATTGGCTTTTAGATGGTAAAGGGAACCAAGATAGCACAGTAGGAAATGGTGATTTGATACAGGACCACTATGTGAAGTCAGAAGCTAGGCAAGCACACATGTTAAAGAAGGCTGGAAGGTCTCTGCAAATCTCCATGCCTGTAACAGGAGCTAGACAGACAAACAACATAGTCTTCTCTTCTAGGAATCAAGCCAGACTCCTGCTGTCTCCATGACTGCATCTGTCAGAGCCCCAAATCTCCACAAGGCCAATAACTCCAAGCAATGATTATTTCACTTGGTATATGCACTGTAAAGAGGAATATACTAATATTGTAGCAGGATCTTTTATTTAATATTCTAAAGTAATTGGTTGATTAAGAAGCAATAAATTAGTAATATCATGCAAACAAAGGCAAATGACCATATTGCAGGTACACAAGACCTGCTAGACTGGCATTCATTGGGGGAAAACTCAGGAAGGCAGGATCAGTAGCAGGCTTGCATGGCCTCCACCGCCTGTCACAAGATTGGCAACACTGAACAACCTGGCAGGAGCAGACATCAGACTCCTGATGGTTGGGCCATGGGGCTTTGAGCTGGCTCATTAAAAGGCCTCTAATTATTCCTCTGGTTTATGGGTTGTGATACAACAGCAATATAGTGCAGAAGAATGTGGATCCAGTTGTTTCTCCCGATATCTCCACATTTGCATTTGGAACAATAACCAACCTATCAACAGGTGTGAGGCTGGCATCCAAGACTAAGAGATATTGCTATAAGTGACAGCAGCAAGTTGTAGGATTTACCATATCAGTGTTCATGGATAGTATACACTAGCCTCCTTCCTTAACATTATCAGGAGATGGGGTCCAAGTTTTATGCTTAGGCAGAATTTGTTGCCTTATGCAACTGGATTTAGTTGGCTTATTAGGAGCTTTGCAAGTGGCATAATCCCTCTCTAGTAAGCTAGCTGAAGGGAATCAGTCTGGGAAAAGTTGACCCTTAACCTCTTGAAATAAAACAGAGTTCATCTGAATGATACCATTAACAAGCAGGATCTAATAAACATCTGTAAAACACTGCTTCAAGGAATCAGTATATGGAATTTAAAAAAAAACAGGAAATATTTTCTAAATGGACAAGATTTTTAATATAATATATACCTCATTTTCTGCTCACAATGCAATTTAATTTAAATAGCAGTAACAATGACATCAAAATATTTAGAAAGTTTTAAGTATTCATACAGAATATAAAATTAAAATCAAAATGAAAAAGTGATCTCTAAATATGAAGATAAAATGGAATAAATGGATCTGTGTATCTAGTTGCTATATACTCACAGAGAGAAATATCTCAGTTTAAAACATCTGCAGTGGGATATATTTTGGACAAAGAAATCATAAACATTGTTCAGTAATCTGAATTACTGAACAGTGTTCAATTCTGAAAATACTATGTGGGTGTGTTCTATGAGGGTAGCTTCCCTAAGCCAAAGATGAGACAATTTGAATATTCAAGATAACAATAACAATAATAATAATAATAATAATAGTTTGACTACTTTGGAAACCTGTTTAACAGTACATGCTACAAAAAGCATATCCATACATGAAATATTATACAAAAATGACAATGAACAAGCTATTGTTTCATGCAGCAACAAGGATGAACCTCACAAGCGTAATGTGGAATGAAGGAAAACAAGCACAAAAGGATACATACTGTATGACACTACTTTTATTAATATAAAAAAATGGTTAGGGGGGAAATGGCAATGTGAGAAGTGAAGCAGAAACCTCTTCCCAAAATCACATAAAGCATGAAAATACAGCAAATACACCTAATCCTGAAAGAGCAACCCGAAGACTGCAGAACAGACTACCTCCATGTGGGGAAAAGAGAAGACCTCACAGAAAAGGGTTAAGTAGCAAAGCTGTGACCAGGTAGGGCCCATCCCTCTACCCACTCCAGCCCACAGGTGGGAGTTAAGAGCCACCCCAGCCCACAGGTGGGAGGAAGAGAAATGGAGTAGGGAGGGGCTAAAGGCTCAAGACTGCTAAACACCCAGTCCTGGAGATCTGCTCCAGCAGCACAAACCCACATTATGTGGTGCTCTGGAGATTAGTGGGGTTGGAAAGAAAAAACAGGTGAAATACTCAGAGAGACTGATATTACAGTCATCTGTGGAGAACAGGCATGCACAACCAGCCCACCCAGGAAAAAAGAAAGGCAGGCACTTTGAAAGACTTCCCAACAACAAGAGGGCTGCTAAGGGGGCAAAGATTACACATAGCTTGCTACTCAGGAAAAAGAGCAGGTGGATAAAATCATCCCAGCACAATCAGCACAGCAGGTTGGGAACTTTCAGGAGCTTCAGAAACTCCATCCCCCTGTCTGGCAATGCAGCCCCGAGGCATCCTACTGCAGTTTGCCACCTGCCACTTATTCCTCCTGGCAGGCACCAGTCCCACACACCTACTGCCTCTGTCATAGTGCCAAGCCAGATGGAGGGTGGCCCTACCTATGAAAGCTACAGGGGCATAGCACAGAGGCACCACCATGCATGCTTGGCCCATTGGACCTGGCAGTGAAGGCAGGCCTTACATCTGGGAAGGCAGGAAAGAGCTCATTCCTCCTGACAGGCACTGGTTCTGCTTGCCTGCTACCCCTGCCATTGCTAAAGGAGGTCTGCAGCTCCAGAGAGTAGAGATTCTGGACACTAGAGGGTGCCATCTACACAAAGATATTATTCCATAGCAATCACTAAAAAAATGAAACAGCAAAATAATTTTGTCTAAACAAAAACATAAGAAAGGATGATAGAAAGAGGGCTAAATGAAACTGAAATCACCAATCATCCTGAAGAAGATTTCAAAATAAAAATCATAAACATGTGCACAGAGCTCCAGAAAATATTCAAGATCTCAGGGAGGACTTCAAGAAAGACAGAAACTTTGAAAAGTACAGAATCTGAAATGAAACATACAATGGAGGGACTTAAAAGTAGGTTAGATGAAGTAGAGGAGATGGTAAATGAAATAGAAATTAGAGAACAGGAAAACAAATGAGCTGAGGAAAAGAGAGGAAAAAAGGATCTCCAGGAATGAAAGAATAATGAGAACTGTGCAATCAATCCATAATGTGAATCCAATATTGACATTATGGGGGTACCAGAAGAAGAAGAAGAAGACACAAAGTGATAGAAAGTTTCTTTGAGGAAATAATTGCTAAAAACTTCCCCAATCTGGGGAAGGAGATAGCCTCTCAGGTCATGGAGGTTCAGAGATCTCCCAACACAAGGGACCCTAGGAAGACAACACCAAGACATATAATAATTAAAATGGCAAAGATCAAGGACAAGGAGTATTGAAAGCAGCCAGACAGAGAAAAAAGATCACTTATAAAGGAGACCCCATCGGGCTATCATCAGGCTTCTCAGCAGAAACCTTACAGGCCAGAAGGGACTGACAAGATATATTTAATGCAATGAAACAAAAAGGTCTCCAACCAAGAACACTCTACTCAGCAAGATAATCATTTAAATTTGAGGCAGGGATTAAACAATTTCAAGATAAGCAGAGGTTGAAGGAATTTACCTCCTACAAACCAGCTCTACAGTGTACTTTAAAGGGACTCCTCTAGATGGAAGTGCTCCCAAAGCTAAATAGCTGTCACGAGAGAAAATAAAACCATAGTAAAGGAAGAAGACCAATTAATTACTAAGCAAATGCAAAATTAAATAGACGACCCACAAAGTTAGCCAAGGGATATACAAAGAGTACAGAATATGACACCTTACATATAAAGAGTGGGGGAGGAAAAAGAAGGCGGGAAAAAAAGAGGAACCTTTAGATTGTGTTTGAAATAGTGTAATAAGCAAGTTAAGACAGACTGAGAGTAAGGAAGCAGCCCTTGAAACCTTTGTAATAAAAAATCTAAAGCCTATAATGGCAATAAGTACATATCTATCGATAATCACTCCAAATGTTAATGGACTGAATGCACCAATTAAAAGACATACAGTCACTGAATGGATAAAAACACAAGACCCATCTACATGCTGCCTACAAGAGACTCATTTTAAAACCAAAGACATAAAAAGACTAAAAGTGAAGGGATGGAAAAAGATATTTCATGCAACTAATAGGGAGCAAAAAGAAGGAGTTGCACTACTTGTATCAGACAAAATAGACTTCAAAACAAAGAAAGTCACAAGAGACAAAGAAGGACTTTACATTATGACAAAGGTGTCAATCCAACAAGATATAACCCTTATAAATATCTATGCTCCCAACACAGAAGCACTTACGTATGTGAAACAAATACTAACTGAATTAAAAGGGGAAATAGAATGCAATGCATTCATTCTAGGAGGCTTCAACACTCCACTCACTCTGAAGGACAGAACAACCAGACAGAAAATAAGTAAGGACACAGAGGCACTGAACAACACATTAGAACAGATGGACCTAACAGACATCTACAGAACTCTACACCCAAAAGCAGCAGAATACACATTCTTCTCAAGTACACATGGAACATTTTCAAGAATAGATCATATACTAGGACACAAAAAGAACCTTGATAAATTCAGAAAGATTAAAATTGTACCAACCAGTTTCTCAGAACACAAAGATATGAAACTAGAAATAAATTATGCAAAGAAAATGAAAAATTCCACAAACACATGGAGGCTTCACAACATGCTCATAAATAACTAGTGGATCAATGGCCAAATAAAAACAGAGATCAAGCAATATATGGAGACAAATGACAACAATAATTCAACACCACAAAATCTGTGGGACGCAGCAAAGGCCATGCCAAGAGGAAAGTATACTGCAATACAGGCCTACCTCAGGAAAGAAGAACAATCCCATATGAGCAGTCTAAACTCACAATTAATGAAACTTGAAAAAGAAGAACAAATGAGGCCCAAAGTCAGTAGAAGGAGGGACATAATCCAGATTAGAGCAGAAATAAATTAAATTGAGAACAATAAAACAATAGATAGAATCAATGAAAGCAAGAGCTGGTTCTTTGAGAAAATAAACAAAATAGATAAACCCCTACCCAGACTTATCAAGAAAAAAAGAGCATCTACACACATAAACAGAATCAGAAATGAGAAAGAAAAATCACTATGGACATCACAGAAATACAAAGATTTATTAGAAAATACTATGAAAAATTATATGCTAACAAACTGGATAACCTGGAAGAAATGGACAACTTTCTAGAAAAATGCAACCTTCCGAGGCTGACCCAGAAGGGAACAGAAAATCTAAACAGACCAATTACCAGCAATGAAATTGAAATGGTAATAAAAAATCTACCAACAACAAAACTCCTGGACCAGATGGCTTCACTGCTGAATATTATCAAACATTTAGTGAAGACCTAATACACATCCTCCTTAAAGCTTTCCAAAGAGTAGAAGAAGAGAGAATACTTCCAAACTCATTCTATGAGGCCAGTATCACTCTGATACCAAAGCCAGGCAAAGACACCACAAGAAAAGTAAATCACAGATCAATATCCTTGATGAACATAGATGCAAAAATACTCAACAAAATATTAGCAAACCAAATTCAAAAATACATCAAAAAGATCATCCATCATGATTAAGTAGGATTCATTCCAGGGATGCAAAGATGGTACAACATTTGAAAATCCATCAACATCATCCACCACATCAACAAAAAGAAGGACAAAAACCACATGATCATCTCCGTAGATGCTGAAAAAGCATTTGACAAAAGTCAACATCAATTCATGATAAAAACATTTCAACAAAATGGGTATAGAGGGCAAGTACCTCGACATAATAAAGGCCATATATGATAAACCCACAGTCAACATCATACTGAACAGCGAGAAACTGAAAGCTTTTCCTTTAATATCGGGAACAAGACAAGGATGCCCACTCTCTCTACTTCTATTCAACATAGTACTAGAGGTCCTAGCCACAGCAATCAGACAACACCAAGAAATACAAGGCATCCAGAATGGCAAAAAAGGAGTTAAACTGTCCCTGTTTGCAGATGACATGATATTGTATATAAAAAACCCTAAAGAATCCACTCCAATACTACTAGATCTAATATCTGAATTCAGCAAAGTTACAGATACAAAATTAATATGCAGAAATCTGTGGCATTCCTATACACTAACAATGAACTAGCCAAGAGAGAAATCAGGAAAACAATTCCATTCACAGCTGTATCAAAAAGAATAAAATACCAAGGAATAAACAGAACCAAGGAAGTGAAAGACCTATACTCTGAAAACTAGAAGACACTCATGAGAGAAATTAAAGAAGATACCAATAAATGTAAACACATCCCATGCTCATGGATAGGAAGAACTAAAACTGTCAAAATGGTCATCCTGCCTAAAGCAGGATTCGATGCAATCCCTATCAAAATACCAACAGCATTCTTCAACAAACTAGAGAAAATTGTTCTAAAATTCATGTGGAACCACAAAAGGCCCCAAATAGCCAAAGCAATCCTGAGAAGGAAGAATAAAGCCAAAGCCAAGGGGATCTTGCTTCCCAACTTCAAGCTCTACTACAAAGCCATAGTAATCAAGACAATTGGTACTGGCAGAAGAACAGACCCATAGACCAAAGGAACAGACTGGAGAGCCCTGATATAAACCCAACCATATATGGTCAATTAATAAATGACAAAGGAGCTACAGACATACAATGGGTAAATGATAGCCTCTTCAACAGCTGGAACAGCTGGTGCTGGCAAAACTGGGCAGCTACATGCAAGAGAATGAAACTGGATTACTGTTTAACCCCATACACAAAAGTAAACTCAAAATGGATCAAAGACCTGAATATAAGTCATGAAACCATAAAACTCTTAGAAGACAACATAGGCAAAAATCTCCTGAATATAAACATGAGCAACTTCTTCCTGAATGCATCTCCTCGAGCAAGGAAAACAAAAGCAAAAATGAACTCATGTGACTACATTAAACTAAAAAGTTTATATACGGCAAAGGACACCATCAACAGAACAAAAAGACATCCTGCATCATGGAAGAATATATTTGTAAATGACATATCCGACAAGGGGATAACATCCAAAATATATAAATAACTTACATGTCTCAACACCCAAAAAGCAAATAACCCAATTAACAAATGGGCAGAGGATATGAAGAGACAGTTCTCCAAAGAAGAAATTCAGATGGCCAACAGACCCATGAAAAGATGCTCCACATCACTAATCATCAGGCAAATGCAAATTAAAACCACAATGAGATATCACCTCAGATCAGTAAGGATGTCCAGCATCGAAAAGACTAAGAAAAACAAATGTTGGTGAGGATGTGGAGAAAGGGTCACCCTTCTACACTGCTGGTGGGAATATAAGCTAGTTTGACCATTCTGGAAAGCAATATGGAGGTTCCTCAAAAAACTAAAAATAGAAGTACCATTTGACCCGGGAATCCCACTTCTTGAAATTTACCCAAAGAAAACAACTTCTCAGATTCAAAAAGACACATGCACCCCTACATTTATCACAGCACTTTTTACAGTAACCAAGACATGGAAGCAACCTAAGTGTTCATCAGTAGATGAATGGATAAAGAAGATGTGGTACATATACACAATGGAATACTATTCAGCCATAAGAAAGAAACAAATCCTACCATTTGCAACAACATGAATGGAGCTGGAGGATATTATGCTCAATGAAATAAGCCAGGCAGAGAAAGACAAGTGCAAATGATTTCCCTCATTTGTGGAGTATAACAATGAAGCAAAACTGAAGGAACAAAATAGAAGCAAACTCAGAGACTCCTAGAAGGAACTAGTAGTTACCAAAGGTGAGGGGTATGGGAGGGTGGGTGGGGAGGGAGGGGGAAGGGGATTGAGGGGTATTATGTTTAGTGCACATGGTGTGGGGGATCATGGAGAAAACAGTATAGCACAGAGAAGGCACATAGTAAATCTGTGGCATCTTACTACACTGATTGGCAGTGCCTGCATTGGGGTATGGGTGGGGACTTGATAATATAGGTAAATGTAGTAACCACATTGTTTTTTCATGTGAAATCTTCATAAGAGTGTATATCAATAATACCTTAATAAAAATTTAAAAAAATATTTAAGACGTGAAATATTTAGTAAATTAAATTTCTCAGTGATCTTTGAGGGGAAATAAAACTTTTTAAAGCCTTTGGGAAAGAATTGACAGCATGTTCTAAGTGGTTGAATTGAGATTCAAATATAAAAAAATAAGAGGAATAACAGTTTCAAGTAGACTTTAAAATAAAAGATATAAAACCAGCTTTTCTAAAATCAAAACTCTCCAAATCATCACAATAGTTATAATAATAATTGTTTTGAGGTTCCTATTACATACAGACATAACTTAGTTCTTACAAAAAACCCTAAAGGTGACACATTTACATTTACTGATATGGAAACTGACATTCAGATAAGATTTTATTTTGTTAAAGTAAATGTACATTATTAAATGTCAGAACCAGAAATTAAGCCATGATGATCTGACCCCAAACTTTCTACATGCAAAACATGGAGAAGCAATGTTAAAAAAAATATCAAATATCTTGTCAGAGGTTTATAAGTTTATACTGTGTAATAATTTATGTGGGAATTCTAATTATATATGTGGTTAGCTTATATGACCTAAAAGACTCGTTATAACCATGAAGAATTTTGGCTGAAATAGTACTGAGGCTTGATGCAGTTACAAACAGAATTAGGCAATAACCCATCAGAAGTTATCTATAAAACTAATTCTCCCTATCACAGAATGCCTAGGGTTACTGACATGTGTGTCTAGTCTCCAGTCCTGATTGGATTAGAAATCAAGAGCTTGGTGGAACAGACTTTGAATCTTGTCAACAAACTGGTTTCAGATATATACAGACATGACCTAGGAACTAGTAGAAACAGCCATCAATTTTAAATTTGCAATTCAATTCAGCAAATATTTGTTGATATCCTACTAAGTGCAATTGATTTACATGGTTTAATGTGTCAAGAACGTTTTTGTCTTTGAGACACTTATACTCTAGTGCTGAGAAATGGACAAACATAATCAGAATATAAACTAGAATATAAGAATAGCTATCATAGAAATGTATACTTTGTGTTGTAGTGTACAAACGATGGAATAATTCAAACTTGGAATATAAGAGAAGATTAAAATTCAAGTTGATATTTGAGCTGAAGAAAAGTAAGATTTCAACAAGTGGAGAAAGAAGGGTATTTCCTGGAAAATGGAAATATGATGCTCAAAGACATGGTTAAATCAAATGGGATAGTCTAGCAAATGGTGGAAGTCTAAAATGGTAAATGGAAAAAGTTGAAAGGTAAATTGGGATTAGATTCTGAAGGGCATTGGCATGCCTAAGATTTTGAGTTTCAACCTTTAATAATAATAGTAAATAAATAAGGCTGCTTGAATATAGAATATGATATTTGTGTTTTTTTTAAATAATATAGGTATATTAACCTTACATAATAGTGTGTGTGTGTGTGTGTGTGTGTGTGTGTGTGTGTGTGTGTGTGTACGGCTCACCAAATCACCTAATGTTTATAGAGATCACCCCACGTGGTGGATATTCGGTAAAAAATTGGTGGTGATGTTAGTAGTGATATATCCTAGTGCTTTATTCTTTGTTATATTCAGCGTTATTTGATTACTTTTCTAATAACATGTATTATCGTGTGTTATTTTTACTAGTATTCTAAAACTACTGAAAAATCACAATAATAGTGTGACTGTTGTACAGAACATACTTAGAGGTAGAAGTAAGATTCAGGGAGACCAGTGAGGAAGATATTGTGGTGATCTAGGAAAGATGTGATAATAACCTCAACCAGAAGACAACATTGGTCATAGAAAAGTGGATTCCTGCAGGAGTGGAAGTGATCAGGTTTGATGATTGGGTGTAAACGATTAAAAGAGAGGAATCAAGGGCTCAGGTGGAAAAACATAGCAGGGAACAGTCAAGAAAACCAATACAAGAGATATTCAAAAAGGAGAAGGAGAAGTCAATGAAGTTGAGGTTCGTAGAACTATTCAAACTTTGTGAGAAGGAAATCATTATTGACTTTTGAAAACACGATTTCAACAGTGGTGAGAATAGAAGTTATATTGTATTCGAGTGGTGAATTAGTAGGTGTTATATGGAGCCTTGACCTGGAAACCAGTTTTTGATAAAGCTGTTTAGTTAGAAAGAGAGATTAGCTAATAGCTCGAGGTGTGAAGAAAGATTTTAATTTAGGATGAGAAAGGGTTAAACATTTATAAAAACTAGGAAAGTCCAACTTACAAGAAGACAGGAAACTGATGAAACAATTTTTCAGAAAAGGCAGGAAGAGATGGGTTCAAGGAGAAAGACACTCAATTGGCCTTGAAACACCTTCTCCCTAAAGAAAGGAAATATAGTTTTAAGGAAGTTATAGATACATTTTGAGACCAATGTTGTGAATGTTGTATTTTCCCTGATTTATACATTGAAATGAGTTTCAAGATTATTGATTGAAAATGACGATACTGGGTGAGGTTGGGGCTTGAGGTACATAGTACATTTATAAATAAATTGATATGGAAAATGGAAAATGAAGGTAAATAGGATTGAGAAAAATACTTTTCTATAGTACTGAGATTTCAGCTGAAATGAGGGATTTGGTGTTTTTAATAAATTCAACTAAAGTCCTTCTGTGAGATTGGTATATCCTAGAAGTAGCCAGGAAGATGGAGAAGAATGCTCGCTGACCTCTGCCTTTGGCCAGGAGATCTGGACCTCCATCTCAGAGGGGAAGGGAGAAATGCTGCCTTTCACATAAGGTCCCTACGTGTTTATGGGATTTTTCTTACTAATTGTTAATGCTTTTTCTTCCTATTTGCTTGTGCTTGAGGAATGAATTACCCTGAGAAAACAAAGTGGTATGAATGTAGAGTCAGTAATGAAAGTGTCTTTGTAGGCAATGTCTTCAGATGTTTCACTTGAAAAGCACAGAATCCAATCTCGATCATTCACTACACAAACGGAAATAACATACTGGGGTTTGGTGATATTCTAGGACCACTTAAAGGCACACAGATCATAAAGCACACATATCCCAAGTATTACGTAAAAATGACAATCCTTTAAACTTTTATAAAAAAAAAATGAGGAGTTTTGTATTGTCACAACAGACTCAGTTTGCCAAGCTGATAGATAGCATCAATTTTCCTTAATCCAGAAGAGGAATATACAGGACCTTTAATTCTTACCTTTGGACATCAAATTGCAAATCTCATTTCAAAGCACTGTTTATTAGCCCCCCTGTGGGAATGTTTGATAGAATATAAGCCCGAAGGACATAAAATCAATTACTTCTGTTTAAAGGATGTCTAATATTGGGTGTAAGAAGTTGAATTCAGGGCTAACAATTTTGACTAATGTGGGTAAAATTGTAGTATTTCCAGAATATCTCACCTGGCCTTAGTGCATCTCTATATCAATAGGTGTTTCCAAGGGGTGGCAAGAAGTAGTCCATCTCCATATTAATGTGTAATTACAAGGGCCAGTGAGGGCATATCTGGACGGGAGAGGCTGGGTGGGGTCCCTTTCTCTGCAGTGAGAGACACGGGTGAGCAGAAGTGGACACTGCTTGTAGGCAATAAACCGTGCTCTCCCACTTTATTTCTCCCTTTGATTGATTTCAGTTTCAAAGGTATTTTGCCTGGGGATTTTCCCCCCAGAGTTACAACTAATAATCTAGGAATTGCTTTTTCTGGGCTAAAAAGAACAAGAATAATATGCTCAGTGTATTCTGCTACTACTTTTCTTTAAAACTGCTCATCTGCCTCCAGAATCATTTTGCCCCTGTATCTGGCAGGAAGAGGAATGGCAGTACACTGATCTGGGGGTGAGGACCCCAGAATTCTAGTCTTTGCAATATCACTATTTGACTTACTTTTAATGAATTAATTTTCTGATATTGGTTATCACATGTTGTTTCTATACATCTATATTAAGTGAAGGAGACAAGAGAAACATACTATGTGAAATGTATTTTAACTCTTTCAAGTAAGTAGCAATGAGTCCTTCCAAGTCTGTATTGCCACTTTGATCTACAATCTTAATTCAAGGAGATATATAAAAGGGCCAGAATCACCCACTACAACTGTTCCTTTATGCCTTAGCAATATGATTGTGCCATTACCTAATGTATATTAAAACCTTGTTTATATACTATACTCCATGTGAAACAAAAAAATGAAACCTCCGTTACAGAGATTATAGTGCACAACTTCCTTCCCCCATCCACCTAAACATGTACACAGCTAGCCATAATACAAAAGTAGAAAGTGGGGAGAGCTCTAATAATATAAGCGAAGAGTGGAAGACCAAAAAAGGAGACATAAATATGGATGAGGAGAGTTATGGAAAACTTTGGATACCATGTAGAATTCTTCAAGCAAAAATGAAGGACAGGACATTGCAGGTAGAGGAAAATATACAATAAAAGATAAAAATAAAAATAAAAGCAATTGTAGAGAGGAATGAGTGATGGTGACACAGGAGAGTTGGTAATTATAATAAGCACTCCTTTAACATTTACTATGAGTTAGTATTGTCTAAGTGATTTACATACCTTAAGTATTCTAATCCTCCCATCAGGAAAATGAGGCACATGAAAAGAAATGAAGCCAAATACTAGAAATCTTTTAATATTCTATATAGCTTAAATTTTTTACTGTATGAAAACAGCCATTTTTGAGCAGCATGGCGATAAAACTGCTTCAAAACAGCTAATCTTGCAGTAGAGAAAAAGCAAGAGGAAAGAAACTAGTAAAGAGTCTATTTTAACAGTGAGAAGTCAGGAAGACCAAATAAAGCCTTTTGACCTCAGTTTTGTCATTTGCAAGTAAAACAGTTGGAGCAGACAATACCAAAGATGCTTTTAGCTAAACAATGAGGCAGTAAGAATCTGGAAAGAGAGAGAAGGGAGATGTGGCCTCTTCTTATTATGGAGGTACAGCACCCTCTCTAAGGCAGTTTAGTGACCTCACTCTAGTTCCCCCAACTTAAGCCCACTGGGCCTCTCATTCAGAAATGTCAAGTTCTTCCTGACACTGTTTATGACCCTCCTGTGTGAAGAGTCTTATCCAGTGTCCCCTCTAAACCCTTAGACCCTAGTCAATCTGTTCATCTCTCTAATGTGCCAGGGTTACAGCTTTTGTTAGAAATACAGGATAAAGGTACTTGTACAATCCATTTTCCTACATTTGCACATAGCATATCAGTGTTCTCCTGCTTACCCAGTGAGCCAATGGGCACTTGGGTCTTTATGTATCTGATATTCTAAGTGCAAAATTTTGTTCTGTGAATTTTTGTGTATTCATGTATGAGGAAGGGCAATTAAGAATATCTACTAAAATGGGAAAAAGATAGAATTCTGCAAGTTGGGTGGGAACAGAGATGGGGTAAATAGTTAGTAGAACCATTAAGTACATTAAGACAGTGCCACTTGGAAAGCCAGTGTGGGCATCACCGTGCATAAGGTATGCTTATTTTGAGGAATGCACTGTCTCAGAGAACGGAAGGTGCTTCATTGTTCCCGAACTTGTGTTGATTCTGAATTAACAAAAGGCTAAACTCATATTACATTACATTATGTGCCAGAATCATTTGGTCTGCTGACTACAAGTCTTCCAGACTGCAATTCATGTGTTTTACACTTTTCCATTTAAGTCTAGTAAAGTGATTCCTGATGTGGCTAATTCTGGCATACAAAGCCAATAAGAGATAATCCTATTAAAATAGTCATAACTGATTGAAATAAAATTAAAGCACATCATACTTTTCACAGAGTAGGTGATCAGTAAAACTTATTTTCTGGTACTAGGTTCATAGTGATGGTTGTATATCATGGTCCTGGTACAAGGGTATTAAGTAAATTAATTGGAATTAAATCCCATGAAGAAAAAAAGTTTATCTTGGTTTATTCTGGGGACTTGAGATGTTATCCTTTGGGGAGCAACAGAACTGGCAAACCCAACACCTGGACCATTCCCATTCCCCTTCTTTGACTCCTGGCCTGATGCCCTGAGATGCTCTCACCACTTCAAGTAACTAACCCCATAAATGACCACCAGGGAAGAGAGGCTCATTCTTCAGCAAAGCTATTGTTTTCAGACTTCCAACAAAGCATCTACAAGTTCCCCCTTATTAATGTCTTAATTTTTGTCCCCTTTTCTCAGGATACTAGGTTTGCTCTGTTACCAGTGACATTTTGTGCTGTGGAGCACAAATCACATGAACTAATAAGAAATAAGACAGCTATAAAAAGTGCCCAGAGTAGTACTTATATAAGAGCACCAATTAATTGTATGAAAGAATCTCTGGAGGGTGTTGACTGGGGTCTGGCATTTATGAGTGCTTCTGACTTGTAAGAAGGTTTGATGGATGCTGTAACTCTGGGGAAAGGAAATCCCAGGGCAAAATACCTCGAAAACTAAAATCAGTCAAAAGGAGAAACAAAGTTTAAAACCCATTTATTGCTTACAAACTGCAGTCTGGGGCTATCTCTTTCCTGCTGAGGCAGAAGCAAGCAAGCACTCCCTCCAGACTCTCAGGTTCAGATAATCCCTAGGTTGCCCAGGTAATTGCCCATTGATATGGAGATGAACTACCCTCTTCACCCCTGAGGAAGGCCTGTTGATATGCAGATGCACTAAAGCCATACTTCTCTCTACCCCTGAGGACTAAAGCCAGGTAAGATACTCTGGAAATATTACAATTTTACCCACAGATGCCATAGTACCCAAGCGCTCTGCTCCCTGATACACCTACTGTGTAGCTGAGTGGTACTGATGTCTTTAGTGAGAAATAAGCCAACTTTATCAACCAGCAGGCACAGAACTGTGTAACTCAGATAACTGAATTACACAAACACTAATCTCATCCAGGTGTTCTTGGATTCATCATTGTACCTAACTTCAACAGGGAACAAACACATGCTTTTAGGACAGTGACAAAAGAGAGTAAGATGGGTTATTTTAATGCTTTTGTGAATGAAATATAGCCATAAGCAGAGCCATAAACTAGAATCCCAATTTTGTGAATGAAATATAGCCATAAGCAGAGCCATAAACTAGAATCCCAATTTTGACACCAACATCTTTTAAATAGTGTGTTGGTGTGATCTACATCAGGGAGTGGAAAGCATGAATTTTAAGTGAGGTTAAGAGCATTTCTTCTTTATATAAGGCACCTGGCAGATAGTAAGAACTCAATAATAATTGATTGCACTTTAGTGTTTTGCTTTGATATTTGGAATGTTAAAGATGGGGAACACTGCAGGCAAATGATTCCTATGGCATGTCAGTCCTAAACCGTTAAATGCAGAATTCACATATTCTGCATATTGAAGTCATCTATAATACCAAATACTAAACGACATAAAAATCATGTAATTTGTCCATCATATGTTCAGAGAAAGTAATTCAAGGAGTAACCATTTATAAGCAGCTGTTTGCAGCAAACAAATTAAATGCTAATTTTGAAAGAACCTTCAAATTTTGTCTTCAACTTGTATGAACATCCTTGAGATTTAAATAAGCACATTAAGGGTTTTTCCTTATGCTTTGATTTACTCTTTTATTTTTATGTTACTATTTATTGATGAAGCACTTCGGTCTTGCCTGAAACCCAGGGTAGGGGAAGGAATCACTATGAGTGGTTTTAATACCAAAGGTATATAGATGAACAGTAGAGAGGAGAGGAGTTTCACACACATACAAAACCCAAATACTTTAAAGAATATGCCAAGAAAGGGCCAAGAATACTTTAAAGTCTTGTACCAAGTGGTGCACATACCATAATGCTCTAAGGGGTTGGGAGGAAGGCACCAAGACACAGACACGAAAACATGGAGAATGTGTGCATCAAAGTCCTATCCACCTTACAACAAAAGAAAAAATATGTAGAAGAATATATAAAAAGACAAATGAGGAAACAGTGATTACAACAGAAACAATAAAATAACTGCAAAGTCTAAATGTGTTGGTAAGGGACAGATAATTTAGTAAAATGTGATTCTACACAAACTGCCAAGAGTACTTTAAAGTCTTCCGTGGCACACATACACTACTGCTATAGACTGCACACATTAAGGAATATAAAAATTAATGAATAAAAGTTCATAAATATCTCAATTAAAATACTAACAATACCTTATGTAGTAATTCATAAGTTTATTGGCTTTTATTTTATTTTATAAAATAAAATTATATGTGAAATATAATTATCTATCCTCTGAGATGCTGATCTCTCTTGAATGTTGCCAGATTTCAAAGCGCCATATTAAGCCTCCAGTTGGAGAAATTGTCCTTTCCCAATTTACTACAAAATCAGTGCTGAGTTCTAAGTTTTGTCTTGATGAAGCTATAAAACATTTATAATGAAATTAAGTGTACAGAATTCCACTGTCAGCAGTGTGATGGACTATTTATCCTGAGCTCTTCCACAATACTTTTTATTGAGGTATCATTGATATACAATCTAATATTGATTTCAAGTATACAACACAGTGGTTCAACAGTTACCCATATTATTATATTATCACCCCCACTAGTGCAGCTACTATCTGTCAACACAGGAAGATGTTACAGAACCATTGGCTATATTCTCCATGCTGTGCTACCATCCTCATGACCAACTTATGATTGAGAGTTTTTGTGCTCCTTTATCCCTTTTAATTTCCCCACCCACAGCCATACCCTGAATGCACTTGATCTTGTCTGTTCTTGGAAGCTAAGCAGGGTTGGACATGGTTAGGACTTGGATGGGAAGCACTTTTTAAATGCATAGATAAGCTAACAGAGAAATAAGGAAATGTTATGTGTTAAAAACAGGAACTCAGGTAGGTGAGCAAGCACTGGGGGTTTAATGAATGGTCCAGGTATTTTAGGGCTTTTCTCTTAATGATCACAAACATGCAATGCCTTGGATGCGAACAGGATGGGAACTGGACTGGGAGCCTCACATAATGAGGGGGATATTCTAAATGCTGCACTCTTGGAAAAATAGAACAAAGTAAAATACAGAGATAGAAATTCAAAAACAGGTCTTGGTCTCAGAGAATATTTCTCAATCTGTCCTCAATGTCCCACAACTCTGTTTTGACCAGCAACTCTGTGTAACTAAGGGGATCAAAGTCTGTCCATATGTTTGATTCATTATTTTTACTTAACCTGAACCTCACTCTCTGACTTCAACACCCATAAGACTATGTACCTGCCCCAGAGCCTATTCCTTCTAAACTAGCCATTTTATTAGCCCAGGTTCAGAAATACCACAAGTTTACATCTTCCTCCTCAAGCATCCAGGAATGGCACAGTGTATTTTATGAAGTATGAATGCCATTACATTTGATGGTATGCTAATTCCTAAACTTAGTTGTTAACAGCTCTTTCCAAACAACTCAACAGCCTCAATTCATCTACCAGGTTAAGATTTCAAGTGGAAGGAAATCTTTGTATTTAATGCTGTGAAAGGCCAAAATCGGTGAATTTCCCAAACTTTTGTTTTAGCCATTAATTCTTGAATTAATCCCAAGGGAATTCCCAAGATACCTTGCATTTTTCAAAATGACAAAATAATAACAGTAATAGTAGTAATAAACTGGTTATTGTCCTCTTCCCCCTCCTTAGCTTAGCACAAGAGCCAGGACTGTTTTTAGACCTCACCAAGAGAATCCTCAACTTGTTTTCATTTGAAAGTTTTGTCCTCCCACAAAACATGTCTGTACTAGCCACAGAACATATCTGATGTCCTGAAAAGATTCAGATAAGTTTTCAATGTCTTAGTGGCTTCAAACAGCTCAAAGGGTTCCCTAGAGGTAACTCAGGAAACATCAAAAGAGACAAATTTCAGTAGGGGATTTTTTGCTTCTCCATTTTTATATTGAACCATAAGAGGACTTCTTTTATCAGCTTTGCATATTAACTTTAGTTTAAGATTATGGTCAAAGAAAACACAGCTAAAGAAAACTTTGAAACTGTGGCTTTAGGTAATAGATGTGTTAGATTAAGACATGTCAAAGGAATCATTAGTTTCCAGGTAAAGTTTCCAAATTTCCAACTGAAGTTAGGTTTCAGGGGAAGACAAATATTATGGTGCACATTTTTTTCATAAGATTTATATCTAAGACATATAAAATCAGTTTATTTTAGAACTAATGATATTTCTGCTATCTATTTGCTGATTTTCCAAAATACACCTTAAAGGTAATAAAAAGAAAACACATATTTATTTTTTAAGGAGAAACTGTGCATGCATTTCACCAATAGGACAGGCTATTAGGCATTTTATTTTATTTTCTTCACATAATGTGACAATCAATGCCCCATTTAACAATATAGTTTTATAAAGAATGTGGAATTCCTGAATTATTACTTTAAAAAGGAAGAGCCCTGGGTAGTTCAATCAATCATGCTTTTCCTCCAAGGAAGGATAAAATGTGTTAGTTTCATATTATATTCTCCATATCACAAATCTAATTAAATATCTTGGAATAAAATATGCCTTCCTTTTTTAAAGCAGTCTAATGTTAATGCTTCTATCCTTAGAAGTAACTGATATAACAACAAAAGTTACACTGAGGAGGAAATGGTCTTTTAGAAGTATATATCCTAAATTGAGCACATAATCACCCTACAAAGTGACTGAAATTTTCTAAGGAAACATGCAATTTAAAAAGATCAAAAAGCAAAATAAGATGAAAACATTTCTAGATGAATCAGGCTTGTGAACTCAGAAGAAAAGGGAAAGGATTATCTCTTTCAAAAACTCTGGATTTCAGAGAATTTCTGTTTTATATATTCTGTATTTTTCTATAGCTTTTCATAATCTCCCCCATTAATTCAAGGACTCAGAATCCCGACTGATAAACTTCAAGGGAACCCAGTGGTTCACTCGGCCTATGTTTGAATTGACTATGATCATAGAGAACTGGGAGGAGAAAATGGTTTGGGCTGCCAGGACAGTAAGACAGAGTCTCTCCAATAGAGGTCCAGGAAAACTTGGAGGTGTGAAGATATAATATTAGCCATCTGATTTTTTTCTCCAAAATTCTTAATTGTATGTCTTAATTTCTGAAATAATCCAGAAATTGCAAGCAGCATATTTTTAATCAATTAGATAACCCACAGATCCTTGAAGACTGCAGTGCCTGGGTCTGCATTGGTTTTTATAACTGAAGTAGTGCCAAGTAATAGTTTAATTTCCCCAGGATGATGAAGAAAGAACAAAGAAGATTTAACACCGAAAAGGTATATCCCTTCTCACCTCCCAACTGAATACTAACTGACCTCTACAGTAATTTAAAACAGGAAGTAATGGGAGAATTGAAACATCACAAGGCACATATTGGAATTAAGATTAGGCATGCTGAACTCAAGTAAAAGCAAGCAGAGATTTAATTTCAGCAAAGTATCGTGAATACATTTATATTATTACTCTCCCTTTTTTAGTTCTATTTTTGTACATATTTAAATAAATTGCAATGAAAATAATTCCTTATTATGTCTTTATTAGGTCTTGATAAATTTTTTAAATAAATGAATATAGTTTTGAGGATTTGTGAATACTTTTTCTAATTTTAGAGAGGTTCAGTTATTAGTCAAGCTTGAGAAACACCATCATAGGTGGGTATCTTCTCGTGGTTAACACAATATTTTAACCTTTTTCTTATTGCCATGAATCTAAGATGAATTTTCTTCTCTCAATCCCATACTGCACAAAAATTAAATAATAACATTCAGGTATGACTTAATGTTTAATACTTATTGTGTGAGAACACTGAAATGGTATAGGACATTTTGCCAATCCCTTGATATTTGAGGTCTGTGCACTTCAGTGTAGCAGCATGTTGTATAAAACTCAATGTAGTTAAAACATACTTATTGAATGCTTGATATAGATTGTCAGTGGAAATTCAACAATAAAAATATGTAAATGCTCTATTGTCTAGAGAACAACATTTGTAAGCAGAAAATGTGTGAGAATATGCTGAGGAATGCTATGGTTAGACCAACAGTGTAGCTCCAAAAGTAACGGGATTGCATCCCGGAACAAATTTCCTAGGCATCAGGCGAAACGGACGTAAGACAGGGGAAGAACAGGTCGGGTTAAAGGGTTTTATTTCTCACAGTTTGCCCCCGTCCATCTCCTCTGGCTGCTGCACACAGACTCCTCAAGTCCTTTCTCCCTGTTCCCCACTAGTAAAACCCACTCTGTGCTCCATTCCCCTGCAGACACAGCATCCTCTCTTCCTCAGCCTTCCCCCTCCAGGAACAACTCCATGGGCGGGACCTCGATAACTGGCAAACACTAGACCAATTATATGCCAGGAATGAAGGGGAGGAGAGAATGGCTGTTTCCTTTCCACTCCTTGCCCTGGATTGATCAGAGGCTCTGTCAGTAGTAAGGATCCTTTGGTATGTAAATGGATTAAGGCCAGGTGGGACATTCTGGAAATTCTCAGTGAAAACTTCCATTTACCCCACAGAAACCCTATTGTCAGTGTATCTAAAATCAGGATAGCACTGGAATCTCATGTACAGTGGCCACTACCCAAAAAAGGTAACATCTACAGTGATCTCTGAAGCGTATTTGTAGGCATTAGCCAGGCAAAGGCAGTCTGGATTGAATGCACACATTTAGAAGGACTCTTAAGAGAGGAAGTAATCTTTACAGAGGCTCAATAGGAAGTTGTTACATACTTCCTACATATAAATGTGGTCTGTATGCTGTATACACATACGCAATTTTGGTGATTATATGCTGCACACCCTGACAACACTGGCTCCATCTCTCGTTATGTCTGGGCATAAAGTTAAATAAACATGCCTAAACACAAATGTAAATAAGAGGATTGTTTCTTTTTATATCTATTTGAGGGCACTACTGGATATCTTTCCAAACTGGAAGAAGAAAGGTCAGTTCTATATTTTCTGCTTACAGATCACTTTTTTTTTTAAAGCTGATCCCTTCAATATATCACAGCAGGGAAACTGAGGTAAGAGAGCACTGATTTCAATCTTGGCTTGGCCATTTGCTGGATGTGAAATTTAAGGTAATCAACTTGAGTTTTCTGAGCAGAGGTTTCTAATTTATTAAATTTAAGGTAGCAATCACAGAATTCTTGGCATAACCTGAATTAACTCTCAAATTCAACTTTTATTCTAGAAACAGTGCCAGATAGACTAAGAAGTACAAATTTTAATTGTTTATTGATTGGTATTTTGTCTTACCTTGGTAATGCTTATGAATTTATTCATTTATAAATCACTCTCCATTGCCCTCCTTTACCTCCCTACCTCTATCAGAAGTATATTTTTATTAAAATTAGTTGCTTCTTTAATGGACTTCAGTTTTAAGGCTAAATGATTTTAAATGAATCTCCCCAAACCATGCATAATCCTGTTCTTCTAGCTTCACTTCCAAAATGAACTTTGGAAAGCTTATGTGGTAGGAATCTAATCTAATATTTTGGAGTTAGCTTGTCAGTGTTTAATGACCATGTTATAAAGTGTAACTATAAAGAAGATTAATTTTCCTGTTTGGTTTGCAAAGTGGCTCTAAATTCAAATCAAAAAGAATTGGGCAATTTGTGCAATTGAATAAGTGCTATAAAGTATACAAGAGTTCATGTGAGTATATTACATCACATTTATGAGATCTATTTGTGTATTGTTTATAAAGGCTCAGTACATAATAGAAGAAATTGATATTTGTATTACACTTAAGAGAGTGTGTGTGTATATACACACAGCAATCCTGTGGAGCTTATCATAATTAAAATTAGGAAATAGAAATTCACAATATGATTTTGCAATGAGCATATATGGGGAAGAAAGAAACTGACCCCAGGCATTCTATTTCCAACTCACATGCTATTTCTGTTTAATTTATCAACTGCTTTCAACACATGTTATTCTTAACTATATATTTTATACTATTATTTTGATTTTTAAGGTAAAGAAACTATGGCTCAAATAACCTAAAACTACTTGCTAAGGTCACACATTTACTTCACAAGCAATAAAACGGGACTGACTTCAGGCTTTCCAAATTTAGTGACACAGCTTACTTTCCCTGTGATAAATACAAAGGGTATTTTTTATAACCGTTCTGGAAAAAAAGAAAGATACCTTAGTTTATATGACTATCCTCAAGCAGCTCAGGAGATTTCATAAATCGGCATTCGCATTCAACATTGCCCCAAGATATTTATGTCTTTCTATTCAAAACTGCCAACAAATTGGACATTTTTGCTGTGGCTTCACTTTAATTTTATGACCTGAACTGAGACTTTTAGAAATCTTACAAAATATGCTGGGAATAAAAATCTCTGAATACAAGTAAACAAAAACCCCCAAAATCAAAATGCCAAAAAGAAATGAGCCCAAACCTTGAACCAAAAGAAACCTTCACTTTTCTTTTCTTACAGATTTCTGTACTTTACTGTGGATTTATTGCCAGATGAAGGGCTTTTAAAAGTCAGCAAGACATTATTTACTGCTAAGGTTACTGGTTATTTGCAAATTAAAATCCAGATGCTTACTCATAAATTTTTCCTTGAAGTTTGCCCCGCGTTTTTGATGGAAGATGCATACACAACCTGAGGAAACTGTTTCTGATTCTTTGGGTATGTTTTTAATCCTATATTTTTTAACACTGAAATGCCTTTTCTTGAAGCATTTTAGTTTCTATCTCAACAAGATCATCTTTAATACAGGATAAACACCATCTTTCTCTCATTCTCAGGAGCTGTATTTGACTGTCTCAGGAGTTCTTATGCCCTGTGTAGAACATGGGACTATTTATTCTAAAATTCAGCAGTAAAAGAAGTGGTACAATGACTCACATATTCCTCCCCTCTCCTCTCTTTTCCAATGACTGTCTTTCTTAGCCATGCAAACCACAGTGGACTTGTAGGCTATATGCAGACAATAATTAGGATATACACATTTTCAACATCCAGTCAACCAGTAGAACTATTAAGCTGGATACAATTAAGACTCAGTTTGACAAGCTATATGGTATAAAAGCACAACTGCTCTGGAGCCAGAAAACCAGGACTGTAGCTCTGGCTTTTCTCTCTCCCTGTGTCTTTTAGCCCCCTTCCTTTTGTTAGTAGGTCAAAGGGTCTATTCTTTTTGGTTAAATTGTGTGTCTTTTTCACTTTGCTGGTTGAGACATGATCTACCACCACTATTTCCTCTGCCTATTCTGCTCATTGCTAAATTATATTTTTAAAAAGAGGGCTTACAAACACAATGCCTGCTTACAGTCACATTTTATTTGACTTCCTTTATAATGCTATTGTTTTTAATTTCTTTAGGATTTGTGTGTCATTTGAAAATTTCTAAAACTCAGAGTTTCTTATGGCAGATTCCATTACAGCTTATTATTACACCTGACATTACATTCTATTAAGCATGACCACACATTGGAAGGTACCTGTTAACAAAACTAAATGGGATGTAATCGGAAGTTTTCACCTGCAGACTATAATGAGGCTAAGATGAGTAAGAAGTGGAATCAGGAATTTATGTTATCATGAATAGGAAAAGCACCTCAACACATTTTTGTCAAGACATCCTTACAAATACAGGACAGAATCTATAAATTCCTCTTTTTAAGAGAGAGAGAAACATGTAATGAGACAAATAAGAGTTCAATAGTGAGGGGAAATTGACCAGACTGTACTGGATGAATATACTTGGTTGACTTAAAACATTGGGTAATTTTGTCACAGATCCCTGCAGTAAGAAGTTTCTCTTCTTGACACTAAGATCTTATGTATCCTGAAAACAAACACTTTCTGATTTGTGATACTGAACGGTCTTTTTAGAAACTGTCACTATGAAGAGGGTCACTTTAAAGAGAACCACACAACCACATGCAAGCTAATTTTTATGGGTGAAGAATCCCATTCTGTCTGGTGGAGAAATAATGGAAGATAATGAAGGCAGATTAGATACAGAGAAAATGATACAGGACTTGAAGGGTCTTGCCTGGACCTTGGCCAAGTCTAAGGGACAAGCCACTGATTCTGATGTTTGGCCTTTGATGTTTGGCTGTTTCTGCTTCAGAGACTGCATGTTTTCTAGACAAATCAAGGATAAAAAAACAATTAAGTGAATCTGACTGTAAATAATCTGGGCAGGAGTAATGAGCAAGACAAATCTGCTTTTAATTTAAGCTCAGGCAAAGATTCTAACAAAGGTTAATTCACAAATGTGATTCAAAGACATTAGTAATTAGTTATGATGTTGATAGTCCCACAGGCAAAAAACTCATGCATTCAGAGTCTGTCGTTGTAGTCTGACTTTTCTCAGACTGTCAGAAGAATTTCACATTCTAATTTGCATTAATTCAATCATTTATGCTTTTAAATAGGATCAAAATTAACTGATTCATTTCCCAACAAAATTCAACCAACATATTTATGGATGAAGGATTTTGTTAGCTGAGCATTCATGGAGGGAATTCAAAAAATTTAGGTGTTATTTTTCCGTTCCATAACATGTATATCCTGCCCTTTATTTCCTGCCACTGTGAAATGTAATGATCATGGCAATAGTATCCAAATGACTTCTGTCTAATGAGAAGTGTAATACTTTTATATAGACAGAACTACATGCTACAATCAAGGCAAAATGGCTGCTGCATATAATGTTCTCCAGTCTACATACACAGATAATTTACATGATCTAGAGAGAGATTTGGGAGATTTGCCAGAAGAATGGATAAAAATACTAGAGCATAAGGGAAAGATTTATCTCAATTACTTTGGGCCAGAAATACAAAACAACAATGTGACTATCGTGGGTCATGGCCTGGTCACTCTGACAAGTGTGACCTATCCTGTATCATGTAGGCACCATACTCTGCAGTTACTCTGAAGGTGGCATCAGAAAAAGGCCCTGAACCATTTCAAAGAGAATTTGTATCACCTTTATGAAAGCTAAAATAGCACAATTTACGAAACTATTTAAAGTATAGTTATGTTTCAACAAATGGTGTCAGAACAATTGCGTCAAAAAAAACCTTGATCCAACTGTTACAATTTATAAAGTTAACTCAAAATGAATATAGTTATAAATAAAAAACAAACTATAAATCTCTTAGGAAAAAACACAGGAGTGAATCTTCAACATATAGTGCTGGGCAAAGAGATTTTGATTTTTGACATCAAAAGCACAATCCATTAAAGGAAATAATTATAAAACGAACCTCATCAAAATCAGAAACTTTTGCTCCATGAAAGTTCACATGAAGATGAAAAAATAAGCTATAGACCAAGAGAAAATATTTATAAATCATGTATCTATCAAAAAACTAATATCTAAAGCATATGAAAAACCTCTCAAAATTCCACATTAAAAAAATCTAATTAGAAAATTGTAAAATGACATGAACAGACATTTCATATAGAGAAACCAAATAAGTACATCAAAAGATGTTGCATATTGTTAACCAATAGGGAAATGCAATTAAACCCACAGTGAGATACCTCTATACACTTAGCAGAATAACTAAAAAATGGTGATGATACCATATGCTGTCGAAGATACAAAGAAATTCAATCACATATTGCTGGTAAAAATGTAAAATTGTGCAGCCAGTCTGGAAAACAGTTTAGCAGTTTTTTATAATCACCATACAACCCAGATAAATAAAAGCTTATGTTCATGCAAAAATATAAATATAAATATAAATATAAATATAAATATAAATATAAATATAAATATAAATATAAATATAAATATAAATATAAATATAAATATAAATATAAATATAAATACAAATACAAATACAAATATAAATATAAATATATTTATAAATGTGCCTAGCAGCTTTATTTGTAATAGCCAAAAACTGTAAACAACTCAGATTCCTTCAATGGGTGAATGGTTCAACAAATCAGGGTACATCCTTACCAGGGAATACTCAGCAATAAAAAAGAATGAATTACTGATACGCTCAACAACTTGAGTGAATATCCAGAGAATCATGCTGAATGAAAAGGCCAGTTTTAAAAGATAACCATATGTTTACATTTACATAACATTTATGAAAATGACATTTTAAAATGCAAGAAAGATTAGTGGTTGCCAGGGCTTAGGGTTGAGGGGAGGTAAGAGGAGTGATGGATATATTTATAAAAGGGTAACACGAAGGAACCTTTTTGCTATGGACTAAATGTTTATGTCCCTCCCTCCCCAAAATTCACATGTCAAAGCCGATAGTATTTGGAGATGGGCATGCTAGAAAAATAATGAGGTTTGGATGAGCTCACAGGGATGGAGCCCTATGATGGGATTAGTGCTCTTACAGTGAGAAGAGCCCAGAGCTGGGGTACTGTCTCTGCCATGTGAAAACACAGAAGACAGTCATCTGTGAAGCAGGTTCGCACCACATATTTAATCTGCTGACACCTTGATTTTGGACCACCCAGCCTCCAAAACTAAGAAATAAGTACTCACCACTGAAGCTTACAGTAGTTTTGTTAAGGCATCCCCAACTGACCAAGAACTGGTGCTGGAATTGGTCAGTATCTGAATTGTGACCCTACATATTCATAAATTGCATAGAACTTAATATATACATGCATGCAAATGAGTATAGTAAAACTGGGTAAATCCAAGTAAGATCAGTGGATTCTATCAATGTCAATATCCTGGTTGTGATTTTTCCGTAATACTGCAAAATGTTACCATTGGGGAAATTCAGATAAGCATATAAGGAATCTCTCTTTATTATTTACCAAAACTGCATGTGAGTCTATAATTTTCTTGATAAAAATTTCAATTATAGAAACATAGCAGCAATAAAGTGCCTGTGCACTGGAATCAGATCACTAGAGACAAATCCTGGTTCTAACTTGTACTGTTATCTTGACCTTTCCCATTGATAAATTTGGTCAATAAAATAGTACCAGCTTCATAAAGCTATTGATAGAATTACATGAAATAATTTATACAAAGTACTAGTACATTAGATGGTGCATAGTGAGTGCTAAATAAAAAGTTCTATGCTTACTATAATTATAATTGTTGTTGCTGTTGTTTAAAGTATTCTCTGAGGGTGAAAGAGAAATAGTCTGATCTTGGAATCAAATTTTAGGCCATATCTGTCCACTTGCCAACTGATTATGGGAGATCTCTGAGGGTACAACATTAATAGTAAGGGTCTTCTTACTAGGTAGTATTCATGCCTGCTGGTTTACACAATGTTGTTTTTCCCTCCTGCTTCAGAATCAGTGTCTATGGGGATGTTTTGAGAAACTTCATGGTAAGCAGCCTATAGAAAAATCAATTTCTTCCACCTCCAAGTTCCTTAAAGCTACTAATTATCCCCAGCCTGTCAATGATCGATCTGTCAGCCATGACTTCCATAACTGCAGAAACTAATAATGAAAATAAGGGGTAAATCATTTTATATGCTATATATTCACTTCTGACAGTGATACAACTATTTTATTTATAATTCATCTTCAAAGAACATTTTTCTGTAAGTATATACTTCTATAAGCCTTAAGTCATTTTTTATCAAATTGGTTCCCTAGAAAGTGTTATTTAAAAAAGTTTTCTCAATAAGTTGTGAAAAAGAAAAACTCCATTTCTTCATGATCTCATTCCTATGCCATAAATTTTTCTGTAGATGAGATACAAAGAAATATTTTACAGCTATGGAAAATAAAATAATGGATTTGATTTATTGAAATATTATGTTGGAATTCAGTGAGGGAGTCCTTTATTTATTGTCCAAAAAACAAAAAAAGATAAACACCACAATGCTGTTGCTGTTCAGCAAAATTTAAAAATGCAAATGTGAGTAAGTGATAGTCACCATTATGGGGAAGGCAAACTCCAGCCAAGTACTGTGACACACTGCCTCTGTGGGGAGCCGACTATGAGGGGCCCAGTCTTAAATCTGAGAAACCTTTCTCATGTCAGTGCAGTCACATAAATGTACTGACATCTTGGGGAAAGAGGTAGAAAAATAAAAAAGATTCAGAATTTACTTAGAAGAGACATAAGTCCCAAAAAGATAATGTTTCAAAATGAATCTTTAAATCAGCAAAATATTTTAATTGGAAAATTTAAGATATTCCCTTCTTTTATCTCTACTACCACTCATTTTATGTAGTCCCAGTGTTTGAGAAATAGATTGGAGTTAAACCAACAAATATTTGAATAGGACCTTATGCAAAAGATTTGATCAAGAGAATTACATTTTCTTTGTACATCACTGCTCATTAACCTTAATCCCAAAAGAAATGAAATATTTCCAAGAATTCGATCTATGAAAATATAGAAAATATATAGTTGCAATGGCAATATATCAAAAAATCAAGGTATAAAAATCAGTTGCTTTTCTATACACTAAAAGCATTATCAGAAAAAGAAATAAACAATCCCATTCACAATAGTATCAAAAACAATAAAAGACTTAGGAATAAGATAACCAAGGAAGATCTGTTTAATGAAAACTAAGATTTTTTTATCAAAGAAGACAAAAACAAATGGGAAGATATTGAGTGTTCATGGACTAGAAAAATTAATAATGTTAAAATGTCCATACTACCCAAAGCAGTCTACAAAGTCAATGCAATCATAATCCTATCAAAACTCCAAAGACATTTTTCACAGAAATAGATAAATTTAAATCCAGATATAGGTAATTTGTAGCTTTTTAAGTGACCTGTTTTGTTAGATTTTGTTAGATATCTCAATTTTAATTTTTCAAAAACAAACTTCTGACTGTTGATTTTCTCTAGTTTCCTTTCTTAGTTTTTCCCTATTTCATTGATTTTACCACTCCTTTCCTTTATTGGATTGAATATGCATTTTTCCCCCGAAGATTTTTAGATGGTTACTTCATTCATTTTCAGCCATTTTCTCTTATGTATGCATTTAAGGCTATAGCCTTCCCAATTAGTACAGCTTTAGTTCCATTCTGCCATTACTATAATTTTCTTATTTTATTACCTAGTACTTTCAAATTATCATTTGTTATTGACTTATAGCTTAATTGGAATTTTAACTTAATTGCATTGCAGGAAGATAATATACTCCAAATACTTTCAATCATTTAAAGTTTTCTGATACATATTTAATTGTTCGGCATATGTTCATTTTGGTATATTTTTCATACACACTTAGAAAGAATGCGTATTCTGAACCCAGTGAATACAATGTACAATGATACATACATACCCCCCCACACACATACATGTTAGGCCACATATGTCAATTTTGTTGAGATCTGCATCCTTACTGATGTTTTGTTTGCTTGCTCAATCAACTGAGAGAAGTGTTGAACTTTCACACTGGGACTGCAGACTTATTTATCATTTTTCTTCTGACAGTCATTGTTTTACATGTTTCTAAGTCAGTTAATAAGTACATATAAATTTAGAATTATATGTATTCATGGAAGACTGATCTTTTTATCATTGAAATAATCTTCATTATCACTAATAATATTTTGTGATTAATTCTACTTTATCCGATATAGCTACACTAACTTTCTTTTGAATGGAACATTTTTCCATCCTTTTACTTTCAGACTATCTCTGTTCTTAAAATTAAGGTATGTTTCTTACAAACATACAGTTTTTTCTTACTCCAGACTGACCTTTGTCATTAAATTTAATTGAAATATGAAGTCCGTTACATATTATGTAATTTTTTAAAATTTATATATTTATATCATTCTATTACATTTGTTTTACTTTTTCTATGTTCCTTTTTCTCTCCATTTTTGAATGCTTTTGCAGTAATCAAGTATTTTATTTCATTATATATGACTTCACTTATTTTAGTGGTTATTAGATAACATGAATATTTGTCTACTATAGTAATAAGTAAATAAGTTAGAATATGTCAAAGAAAGTAATTGTACTAAATAAAGTAGTATTCATGTCATTTCTCAGTGATAGAACTTTAGAATATCTCACACATACTACACATTGCGTAAATGCTTATTCAGGTATGATACGGTGATTAAATAATTTCCTCTTCAGTAGTATCACATTGTTTCCACAGGACAATTATCTAGTTAGTGTGGGAGTGTTACTATAAGACGTAAACCTAAGGATTTTTCTTCATTGCCAGCATGCTTTTCAGTTTCTTTTTTACCAGATAATACTTCTGTGCTTCCTCAAATTCCACTGTACAGAAAGAAAGCCAATTCAACAGTAAATTCAAATAAACTTGCTGAGTGAGTAAGTATTTCCCCTTAGCACAAGTATTTGCCGTAAAAAAAAAAAGTAACACACCTTCACAAAGCAAGGGGGATGCCCTCCTAACATGACAGTCATTCTCATCTGGTAAGATTCAGGCAATGAAACAGGTGGGCAAGTTATTTTTACAGGGAAGAGGAGGGTACAGGTATATTCCTGGCATTCCTAGATACCTTAATGCCACACTCTGTATATAACTGCATATACACTACTCAAAAAGTCAGGCCTAATCTCCAGAATTTCCATGAAAAACAGATCCAAGGTGTATTTTTTCTCCCACTAAAATATATGCAATTTCTTTTTTTGGTCAGGCTGTCCAATACACTCTAGATACTAAATGGAAATTATTAAAGGTAAGTTCTTCTAATCTGTTTTTATCGCCAGACCATTCTTTTATATTTTTTGTTTCTTATTTTCTCTAACAAGAGATTTGAATATACAACTTCATATACTGATTTATTCAAAGTAATATCAAACGTTAACTCTGGAAGAATTGGTTCATTCCTACATCTGAGAAAAAAAGCTAAATTCCTACACACCAGCATTTTCCAAATCAATAAAACAAGACAACAGATAATGGTCAAAAATCTTCCCTTTCACAGTGATTTCATCTATGTTGACAGATAGTAACTACACTAGTTGGGGCAAGCTTTTAATAATGTAGATAACTATCAAGTCACTATGTTGTACACTTAAAACCAATATAATATTATATATCAACTATACTTTAATTTTTTTTTAAATGATTGACAAGAAGAGATTTATATTTTCCAACCCTGCTGGAAAATGTACTGGGCTTGGTACATTTATTAGAACTAATCAAGCCTTAACTTTTTAAATATATAATAAGGTCCAACAACATCATTCTCCACTTCTGATGGCTAGAATACCCACTCAAGTTTGACCGTAAAATTAAGTCCCATTCAAAGTCAAGTTGTCTGACCTTACTGACAAAATCCTAGATAGACAAAAACCAGATAAACCAAGGATTTTTAGTAAGCACTATATAGCAAATGAAATAGGATGATATGACAGAGTGACTAGGGGAAGCAGTGAGGTAGAGCTGTGGCAGGAGACACTTGCCAATGTTAAAAGGTGAAGACCTCTTAAAAGGGGTCATATTAAGAATGAAACCTGAGTGACAAACAGGAACCCACCATGCAAAGGCCTCTGAAAGAATATTCCAGTAAAGGGAACAGCTTCCTCACAGGGTCTAAGACAGCAACAGGTCTGGCCCACTCCAAACTCTTAGAGGGTTCATTTGGCTAAAGGGAAATGAAGCAGCATAGGACATGGTCACAAATAAGCAGGGCCAAGTCATCCAGAATCTGTCAAGCTACGGTAATGGTACACATTTTTTAATGAGTGTGGTGGGGAGTCAGAGCACTTACAGCAGGGCATGGCCTGATTCTAAACGGGCTCTGATGGTTGTGTGTGGATTTTGTTCTCTCACTAAAGAACATGGACTCTCTCTTCCTGCAAATATCTGCTTAATTTATTCTCTAAACTGTGACAAAATCCTAGCCACAGAGCCAGGCTTCATATAATCAACCCCAGAAGGAACTTAATACCATTCTTCATGTTCTTTCATTACCCCAGAAATATCACTGAGAACCTAGTAACAGAAATATACCACCCCCTCTAGTCATATTGCTTGCTTGTCATTTACTGCACAAGCTATAAAACGACCATGAACTTCATTTTCCTCATTTGTAAAATGGGGCATAAAACCTGTAACAATTATCACCCGAAAGGATTAGATGAAGAAAATAAAAAGCTAAAATTGAGTGTGTGTTATGTAATCATATTTTACACAGTCCCATTACATCGTTATCAAAACCAAGTCTATTTCAGGTTAAGTTTTGAACATTAAAATATTTTAAGAATTTGAAGGTTAGGAATGTATATGAGCTCTCCCCAGTATAAATAACCATGACCAAAGGCTAAATACTCTAATTTCTTTCCCCAAGAATGCATATTTAAGTCTCAGGAAAAATAGACAAGAATGGACAGTTATTCTGATAGAAGTCTCCCAATCTGCTATGAAATTTCTATGAAGCTACCAGTTATTTTAACCTTAAAAATATTGAACTTAGTCCCTTAGTAACTGTATGCATGATGGAATATTCTCTCAAATATGAACTGAAGTGCTAACAAATAATTATAAATTGTATGCAATCTAAGCTAGTCTATTTTACATGTAGTTGACATTTTATTTTGGATTCATATCATTTTCAAATTCAACTTTCAGTTGATAATTAAAATTCAGCTAGAAACATTTGCTTTCACGTTGTTCTTTTGTTGTCTCTCTCTCTCTGCTTCCAAGCAGAGATGAAAACAGCTTTTGAATGTCAGGGAAGTGAAAATACACTCCTGAAGCTATTGTAGATTTCTGTTTTGTCTTTTAGCTTGTGGCTATAGAATCTTAAGCAGTTTCAATGATTTTGAATATATTCATCTTCTACCTTCAGTTAAAGTCAAGTAATATATTTCTATTCTATTCAATACAAGCTTTAAGAAAGGAATCCCATATATTTTATTTACAGCGTTACCCAAAATCTCACATTGAATACGTTGGAACAAGCAATAACATTTGTCTTCATTTCTCTAATGTCATAGCAGATATTTGCACTTTAAAATACTCTTATCTGTTTGAAGTGTTTTCAAACAGTAATTATGTAATCTCCATATCAACTGTGGTAATATCTGCTATTGTCCTTATTCTACCATTGAGAAAAAAATGAAACTGAATTCAAACAACTTGCCTAAGGGTGAATAGCAGGTAAATGACAAAGCTGGAATTTGAACTCAGGCTTTCTGTGCTACCATAGCCTATATTTAATAGACACACCAAGAATTCTATTATCAAGATAGATGTCAAAGAATAAGAGTAGAAGAACTTACCTATGTCACTTTAGTCATATGTAAATCTTAGAGGTTCTTAAGCGTAAATGTTGATACTTAGAGGCAAATAACAACTACCAGTCACTTCTCTCTACCAGGTTACAATGAAGGTGGGTTTCAAAGTTATTCCATTCAGACATTGATTACTAATAGGAACCACACAATAAAGCCCAGCAATCTGTCCTTTTAGTTGCTCCAGCAACACCTTGCATGAATGGTGTGTGCACAGTAATTGTGACAATACTCGAGATACTGACTCCCACAAATCACCTAGTCAGAGGCCGGAGTCCAAGAGAACTGAATGAGCAGCTGAGCCCAGAACTGTTTTAGGATCACTGAGTTCATAAGATTCTTATATCCCATCTCTGCAAGGTAAGAATGACTCTATCATTTCTGGCCAATCTACATATCATGAATGTATTTTTTAAATTTTTTATTAAGGTATTATTGATATACACTCTTATGAAGGTTTGACATGAAAAAACAATGTGGTTACTACATTTACCCATATTATCAAGTCCCCACCCATACTCCAATGCAGTCACTGTCCATCAGTCAGCAAGATGCCACAGATTCACTGTTTGTGTTCTCTGTGATACACTGTTCTCCCCGTGACCCCCCCACACCATGTGTACTAAACACAATACCCCTCCATCTGCTTCTCCCTCCCTTCCCACCCTCCCTCCCACACCCCTCCCCTTTGGTAACCACTAGTTCATTCTTGGAGTCTCTGAGTCTGCTGCCATTTTGTTCCTTCAGTTTTGCTTTGTTTTTATACTCCACAAATGAGGGGAATCATTTACCACTTGTCTCTCTCCGCCTGGCTTATTTCACTGAGCATAATGTCCTCCAGCTCCATCCATGTTGTTGCAAATGGTAGGATTTGTTTCTTTCTTATGGCTGAATAGTATTCCATTGATCATGAACATTATTAATTTCACCTATCAAAAGCCATTTCTACCATCTGCTAAGCTAGTAACAAAACATTTGGTGTGAGTGGAGGATAGAGATAACTGGCTTCAAGAGTGTGCTCTTTAAACTAAATGCTCACTGATCACTGATAGAGTGTATTCTCTTATTAGAGAAGGTGACACCTTCTAGGGTATAAATTAGGTTTTATGCCATATTATCAATGCTGAAGTATTTGAAAATAAATTCTAAAACATCTGTTAGGCTTATCGACCATTTCCCTTAATAATTCTGTAATCACACTGTGCCAGTACTGAATGCCTAGTTAGGTAAACTAATCACATCCCCATGTTGCCAGTAAAGCATGGATTTCTCAAAAATAAAAGCAGTTTTTTCATTTGATAGTTTTCAAAAAGCTTTGAGGTGCTCAAGTGTTAATAGATTTGTTATATTTAGATTATGCTTCAATATTTTTTTTGCACTGTACAGGGTGGAGGAATGTGGCCCTGGGCCTAGCACTTGGGTGTCTAATGGTCATGATTCAACTCCACAAAGTACTCTAAATTCACAGTAGCCTAAGATTCCACATATAAACATTTATCTGTTGTATTTCTGCAACATTCTCATAGGTCTCTATTTCTTAGTTACATGTTTTCCTTGCATATCCTATGATTTTATAAGCAATTCCACATATAAACATTTATCTGTTGTATTTCTGCAACATTCTCATAGATCTCTATTTCTTAGTTACATGTTTTCCTTGCATATCCTATGATTTTATAAGCAGTGATAGACATATTCTCAGGAAGGAGGTTACCATAAGATGTACAACTTTTTAATAAACATCTTTTGTTTTTAGAGAAAAGAAGATGCCTCTATTCTAAGAGGAAGTTTTTTCTGCTGCCCTTTTTTCTTCTTTCCTGCACATTCAAGAATTCTTAGGCCTGCCCTCTTTAGTTCGAACTATATTAATTTCAGTGCTAACCTGGAAACTTCAGTCCTCCCAAATGATGATAAAATAATTTCAAAAAAGAGAAGAGAACACTCTGTCTTCCCCTAAGGCAAAAAAGGAGACTATCCTGCATCATAAAACTAATTATACGGTAGTAACTTGAGAACATCCACAACAGGATTCATCTTACTTTCCTGTCCTATGTGGTCTTGTACAAATGTGTAATTATTTTCTATTTTATTAACATTATAAAACTTTCCCTGAAGTACACAAAATTATATTAAAAGTACGCCAACAGATAGATGAAGAGATTATCCTTAATGTCCTGAGAAGCACCTTTAATATTAAAACTTTATACTCTCTTTTTTCGTAGTAATTTTTGCCATGGTAATGATATTAATCTAACTTCTTTATGTTCCAAAAACTTAAATAAAAATAGGGCTTTCTGGGGGCAAAGGAGCTGCAATGTTTTCTTCTCCCTTTATTGGTGAAGATAAAATACATGTCATGGCTGATGGATTTTTTCCCCAAAGAGCTCAGAGTCTTCGTTGTGTTTAAATTAGTGGTGCCCTTGATCAGAGCCTTTAGGTAGAGTTGAAGTATAAAGGCCTGATTAGAATAGATGCACAAAAAAAATAGGAAGAAAAGAAGCCGAGATGTAAGTGAAGGCAACTCAACTTGTTCAGAAGTTTTGCTGAAAGGAGGAGTAGAGAAATGTGGCATTAGCTGAAAGACAATGTGGGTCAATAGAGAACTTTTTTAAGATGGGAATAATAATATCATTTTCACATGTACTGGGATATTGCAGTGGAGACAGAAATTTTGAAGATTCAGGAAGCAAGCGGTAGAAAACTGCAGGGAAAATATCTTTGAGGAGGTTAGAAAGGATGGGACTGGAACACAAGGGGAGCAGATGGCCTTAGGCAGGACTGCAGTCTCATCCAGTGGGACAGGAGGAAGGCAAAGAATCTAGGCAGAGATGCCACAGACTGCTAGATTTTGTGGTGTGAGCATACGGACATTCTGAATTTCTCCTCTTTTCTCAATGAAAAAAGAAATAGGTTCATCAGCTGCTATCAGGAAGAAACAGGTCCTTCAAGTTCATGGGTAAAAAAAGGGATTAGAAAATAGGTGTGTAGGGTCAGGGGAGAACATGCTGACTAGGGAAAAGTAATGGCACTGCTGGTGTCCCTCAGGACCTGAGACGTGTGGTCATGAACTTAAAGTGAGACCAGGCAACACCTCAGGCATTTAACTGAGGCAGATATACCAAGTAAAACTGTGGTTCAGAAGTAGTGTAAAATCATAGTCCATATATTCACCCTTATTTCTTTCTCAGATACAGATGTGGATGGGTGGATAATAACATACACTTTTTTTTTTTTATTTAAGACCCTGAGTGACCCAGAACCCTCACTGCCACTCCTTCATCTAACTAACTCCTAGCTAACTCTCCTGATTTTAGCTTGTCACTCCCTCAGAAGTTAAAAGCATTTGCTGCTACTCTCATCACTCCCATGTTCTATTGTTACACCCTGTACTTCTCTGTAGCACTCACCCCAACGATATAAATGAACTGTTACATGATGCTTTTTTCATGTTTGTCCTTCTTTACAGCTGTAAGCTTCATAAGAGCAAGAGACCATGTCAGCCCTGGCTGTTATGTTCCCACTGACTGCCAGCAGCAACAGAGCATGACTCACTAAATATCTGGGATTCATTCATCTACTTAGTCACCCAGTAAGTGTGAGCGGCCACTATGAACCATGAACTATAAATGCAGTGCACTCCTACACAGACTAGATGATCTCAGCAAGAAAGGAGTAATCAGATCATGACACATATATCAAATTACTATTATCCATAATCCATTTAAAAATACAGACTTGTATGAGGGATTTAGGAGACCTGATCAAATCTGCAGAGGTGAGAGTTAGATGGAGAAGTGTAATTTAAGCTGACTTTTGAAGTATGAGGAAAAGATGAGTAACTCAAGAGTGAGAGAAAAGCACTGTAAGCAGAGAAAACATCAGCATTTTCCTTCAGTTTGTTTGAACCCTCTGAGAAGGCACCCCTTTCTTCCCACCAGGTTCTCAATATGACCCATAGCCTTTAGTATTTCCAACATGTTTTACCTGCCTTCAAGGAACCAAAGGTTTATCTCAGAATTGAAAAATACAATTAGTAAAGCAAGGATGGCCTGTGTTACGTTACTATCACAAAGGACAAGGCATGTCCATTGCCCCATTATAGGAGCCTACCAGGCAGCACGTGCTCAATAGATATTTGGTATATGAATGAGTGATTTTTTTTTTAATTGTGAATGTGAGAAATACAAAGAGATCCTACAAAAGCTAAACTGTATGGAAAGCTAATTTCCTTAACTACCTTCTTCAGAACATGGTTGAGTGAACTTTTATCACACACAAAATGAACGACCCTTTAGAACTGCTTCTCCAGGGGCTTGGTGCCCAAAATGCTTTGGAAGAGACTTGAAATGCAGGATCTGGGGCACCGTCCCAGATCTATTCAATCAAAATCTGCAATGTAGGTGACTAGTTTTCACATTAAAGTTTGAGGAGCTAAGTTGGTTTTCAAAGCCTGGTCACCACCAACTCAGAATTCCTAAATTCTTTCTGAATGAAGTAGATCTCTAACATCCTCCCCAGCTTCAGATTTTCTAAATTGGAATTCCTGGGTGGAGGCCCAGGAATATGCATTACAACACATACCCCCTTGATTTCAAAATGATTTTCCTTTGCTAGAGTAATGTGCTATTTTCTATAGATCCAACAATATTACTCTGAAAATGAATGAGTTCATAAAAATGTGAATTTCAACTCTTATATTTTTAATTCTGGATTTAGTGCATTAATACCCAGTTTCCCAAAATAGATAAATATAACTAGAATTAAAGTCTAGAAAGTCACAATCATCACTCAGATACATGAAGAAAAAAATAAAACCATGCATAGAAAGTTTAGAGCAAGAGAGAATAGAGCACTAAAAAAACACCTTCTTCAGCAGAAAGACTTGCAAAGGAAGAATCTTTCCTTTATAAATGAGGCTAAATTCTACTCCTATTATCAACATACATGTATACAGTTCTTATTGGTACATGAATGTACCAACGTACAATGTTGGCTTCCTCTGCTTGTATAGAGTTCCCAATAGTAGCTATTAAACAAAAGAAAAGGGTGATCCTTGTGTGTCACCTTACATAAGACTTAACGGGATAAGCATTTTCAGAGAGAATATGTACCTAGAGGAAAAAACAAAGGGGAGAGAACCCTGTGGTTTAAATTCCAAAGAGGAAGAGGGTAGCACAGAAAACTGGCCTATAATCTCAGACTTGAAAACTCACAGACCAGAGCAGGAAATGCTTCAGAGACTGAAGGACTATTATTTATAGTCCCTAACATATTCACATGGATTTGTCATCGAATGTCCTGGAAACTGAGCTGGCTTCACATTAATCATAGTATTATATATAGATATCAGAAACTTTTAGCCCCAGTCTATGATTTGAGTATGTTTCTAGAAATTTCTTGTACTGACTTCATACTTGAAAGATGTAAAATATTCTTTATACTCAAAGATTTCAAACATTTACTGAGAATAGGATACTGACATAAAAATTATTTTTAGTTATATAGAAGTAAATTTGTTTGATAGGCATGTATGTTAAGTTATTGGAACACGGTATGGACAAGATTTCAGACAAGTTCTCAAATCATACACCTGCCCATCTAGAATAAGAGATTTCAAAATGTGAAGTTATATGTATCTTCAAGAGATTATGTACTTGTTTTTCATTTCAAAGTTAGATTTTTTTTGTTATTCCTACTCTCTATGCCACATTTGTTATGTTTTCTAAAAATCCATATTGTAAAATTTATTTCAAAGTTAAGTTGGTGTTTTATGATAACTTTATGTTGGAAATTTTCATTGCTTATGAGAATAGAAATCAATAATGCCTAAAATATTAAGGTTTTTTTTCATTTAAGCCTAGCTTCAAGACTGTAAAATTTAGGTCTCTCATAAGGAGAGCATCACAGGAAATCAATTTAGTTAAGAGAGATGAACATGTCTACCAAAAGTCATGTAAACTTCAAGCTAGAAAAAGAATGTTTGGAGAAAATTAAGTTATTCTATTATGTTTATAATAAACCCTGGATAGAAAGATGACTTGTCTACCTATTCTGGGAATTTAAAATAATTTATCTGCCATGAGATAGTCAATAGTGTGTGGCAGCTCCTGGAGCTCTTTAGCTAACATGCAGGAACATAAATCTAAGAGAGGATGCATAAGCAAATGGTTGCAATTAGATTTAAACTGAATATCACCACAAAATGGGAAATGAGGCAAGTCAGAGAAATAATCTCAAGTTGCACAGTAAGTCTGGTGGAAGAAGACAAATCAGTATGAAGACTTTACAGGAATTATAGGAACAAATTTATATGTAAAAGAATTTTATCAGTGGGTGAAAATTTCTCTTCCATTTTTTCATTTACTCTTCAAAAACACATAAAGCAATGAATTCCATTTCTTTCCAATGTCCTGGGTAAGAGAAAAGGAAAAGTTTTACTGCCGTGAAACAGACACATATTTACCGTCTGTGATTTATCCAGTTGCTATGGAGACTTTCCCTGAGTCTCACACAGCACAGCCAAAGGGCCCCAGTCAGAGACTGCTCAGAATACTCCTTCAGACTTCTCACAAAAATCACCTGGCGTCCTACCTAGGGCCTAAAGAAAAGAATATGAGGCAACCAGTGCCTGTCTACAGTACACTATACTTTCAAACCCCAGGAAGAAAGCAGTCATTTCATTTGTATTAAGCTTTATTTTCATTTGGCTAAAGACAAATAGTAAATTATAAAAACAGCCAGGAAGTCACTTCCACTGTTTTTCAGTGATCATTGGATGCCTAAAATTTAGAAGATGGTAATTTTTTTTAAAAGGAATATATACTCAGGGAAAATCACCTAAGCAAATATAGTATTTAGTCTTAATCACTCTTACATTAAATAAAATCAGCTTTTCCACAGAAAAATTAGCAGCAACATGATTGATTTTGTTAAGTAATTTGAAAAACAATTACATTTCCCTATGTAATTTTGACCAAAGCTGCTATATTGCATCTGCCATGGGGAATATCAGCATTTTCAATAAGACCTGTGAAAGTCTTATTCGGGTGAGAATAAAGTATATCCATAAAAGATGAAGTAAATAATTGATACATTTTAAACAAAAATCTGACATTTCTGAGAAATATGCAAAAATCAGCCAGTATATTCCTCTATAAACAAAACACCCTATAATTGTTAGGAATTTTTACACAATAGCCAGGACATCCTGTGCCAAAATGACTGAAGTTTAGCCAATTGTGCTAAACCTGGGGACAATCCTTCATAAGAGACATCCCAGTTAAGGGATGAATATCTTATTTTAAAAGTAACCAAGAAAAGTTAGAATAGGATTTATGACCTAGGCAGAAAATCATTTGATTATTTAAATATGTATATGTTCTCACCAAGCAGAGAATGGATGGATCCCAAAAGAAATCTGATTAGGATATTGAGACCAATAATACCACACATATTCCAAGATGGTATGAAAAGGTTTAATATTCACTCAATGAGACTATCTAGGCAGGATGCTATTGTTTGGTTTTTGTTTGGTTTGTCATTTTTCACTTTATTTTTGGTATTTAGTGGATATATGTAGGGTAGAAAGAGAAGGTCTTCTCCACCCTGATCAGATTTATAAATTTATTTTTCCAGAAAATCCCAAATCAGGTCTAGAGGTCTCTAAAGGCAATGGTGGCTTTGATAGTTTTAAAGATCTTGGATTTAAATCAAGTTTAAATTAACCCCTTGGCTGAGCTATGAGGGTACCATGAATAGGGCATTTTCCCCTACAACTCTGAAAAAAATAAGAATTTTTTTTTTTGAAACAGGGGCATAAACAGTAGCAGAATTATTTTGTAAGGTCCTCGTGAGCCATCTGCTTAGGAATGTGACCATTAGTGTGCCACATGGTACCACTCTCCTCCATATGGGTGTCTACCCAAGGGGCCCATATAATACAGTGTCAGTTTTTTTCCTGAGCACTCTATAGGATGGAGACCAATGCCTGCTTGAGACCCACAGTCTGTGGTCACAAGTATTCCCCTAAGCTAACATAGTCATAGTCTATGCTGGAAATGAGACACAGGATTCAATTGGGGACACACAGATGGCTCCAGGCCATGGACTGGACTCCATGTATCTCTCACATCCCTCATGCAGGCTGGTACCTGGTCTCAGGGTACAACAGCAAGCAAGTCCATTTGATTCAGGGAGCAAGCAAAAGTGCACATAGACTCTGAAAGTCACAGGCTATCCCAGCGTCACAGAAGGCAGGGACCACAAAGTTATAGAGCAATGAGACAAGATACATGGGGACCTTTAGTTGGAGCCATAAATGTAATCGAAATACAGGAAAGTCATGGTTTTGGGGCTAGCCTCTTAACTTCAATAAATCTCATCATCTTCATTCATAATACACCCAAAGGATTGTTTTGAGAATAAAATATCTAATAGTTTTTTAATATAATATCTGATATACAGTAGGCCTTTGACATGCTATATTTGGTAGGAATCTCCTCTCCTCACCAAGGTAATTGATACAAAGGTGGGCATCTAATGCAAGCCGGCCTGGTTATACCCATTTCTTCATTTTTGTAGTTGCTGTTGTTGTTTTTTTAACTTGTTAGTAATGAGCATGGCAAATTATTAGGGCCACAATAGAGAAGGCTTGAGAGCTATGAGTGACTGTTTCCTACCATCTCCGTCCAGAAGAAGCAATCTAGAGTAAAAAAGATTACCTAAGTTTACACAGAGAATATTTTATGGACCAAAGCCAAAGAGACAAAGGGTCTTGAAGGAGGTTCAAGAGCTTGTATTCTGTTTTCCTTGGAATCCCTCTGCCCCAATGCCTTCCTTCAGTTAACATGAGATACTCCCATATACCTTCAGTAAATGTTCCTGTTTATCCAGCAGTTTCAAGTTGAGTTTCTGGTGTAGCTACTAAAAGAACACTGATTAATACACAGAGGCATATCAAGGTTTCAGTGAAAAAAATTCTTCTAATTGAAACTATTACACAGGAAAGCAAGAACTAGAAACTGTTTTGATAGCTTTTAAGTATTGGCAAAAGGGCAAAGACAAATAATTTAGGTGATGAAATTATTTAAAACAAAATATAAGTATGAAGTACAAACGTAGTATTTTTTAAATTTGAGATGACACATTATGAAAAATATAATAATTTTATATGTAAGAGCTGAAGTAATGTAAATTCCCTTAAATGAAAAATTCATCATGAATTTGTTTCCAGCTGTGTTTATGCTCTTGACACATGGCAGTGCCAATTTAACTGAAAAACACAAAACTGATTATCCTTCCTTATGATTCATGTCACATTGTGCAAAATTTCAACTCTGCATGTTTTTAAAGGCTGCAATCTTTATGTAAAATAAGATAGTCTGCATTATTAACTAATAGTCTGGTTGAGCCTGAAAATTCTTACATGGTGGTTAAGAAACTGAGAGTAGCATCATAAAGAAATGCAACCTGGTAGGTAGAAGCTGGTTTTAAATACATTGGTACAAAAATCTAATTAAAAAAATACTTTAGACTATTACAAAATTTTATTTGAATATAATCAATTATACTTTTTAAGCACTTAGTATCAGGAGGACCCGATAAAGAAGGAATCGTTAAGAAAACACAAATTCTCTTTTGAACTTTGTGTTGGAGATTCAGCTGTCAACAAAAATAAGTTTAGGTATAATTCTTTTTGCATTTATAGTAAAAGATGCACCAATATGTAGTAGATATGATAATTGGTTAGATACGTAGTAAAACATTGTAGAATGTAAACATGGTAAAAAAATTGATACTGGATCAGAAATATAAAATGTAATAACAAGAAATACTAATAGCTCAAACATCTTGAGTGTCCATATCTTCAGTGTGTTCTGTATTAATTCACTTAATTCTTAATTTTAATATGTATCTAGTACTAGATATTATAATAATAGTTTTAAGATTAAGAAACTGATACACAGAGGTGCTAAGTAACTAGATTAAAGTCAGATAACTAGCTAGTGACCAGTATTTGAACTAGGTAGTCTGGTTCTTGGGATATGTGCTCTGAACCACTACTCTGCTCTATTTCTCAATATATTACTAGTCAGGAATTTTAGAAATTAAGGGGGCATGGACCGAGTGTCTGGATCCCCCCAAATTCCTGTACTGAAATTCTAACCCCCAGTGTGATGGCATTAGGAGGCAGGGCTTTGGATGGTGATTAGGTCACAAGGGTGGGCCCCATGAATGGGATTAGAGCTCTCTCACCCCTTCCACTGAAGACAGTAAGAAGATGGCTTTCCATGAACTAGTCTCCCAAAGGCCCCAACTCCTAATACTATCACATGGGCCCTCAGCAGACACCAATTGGCTACCACCTTAATCTTGGACTTCCCAGCCCCAAGAACTGAGAAATAAATGATGGTGTGTAAGCCACCCAGTCTGTGGTATTTCTGCCACAGCAGCCTGAACAGTCTACATAAGGTAACACTGCTGGTCTTGGCAGCAAGAATAACACCATCCGTGCATTCAGCATGAGGCTGCATTTTGTGTACTGATCAGAGGAAGGTGAGTAGAGGTGATGAGGAGGGTTCAGGGCCACAGGGGAGCATTTTGAGTCCCACAGGAATGAAGATCCAGAGACTCACCATACTGTGAGTGACAAAAAAGCCACAGGTCAGTTGCTATGGGATACCAGCTCACAGGCAGGTCAGTGTCAGTGGGCAAACATGACAGGTGATGTCTTCTAGTAAAACATTCACAACAAAGGAGGTTTACTATTCAGAACCTATTGACAAGTACAGGAATGTAAACATTGTAAGAACTGGAACAGAAATATTAAAGGGGTAGGTAAGTAGTATATGAAATGAAACTGCATTTAGTACTGTGCTCTGTGTAAAGAAACCTACATGTGTTCACAGAACTTCAGAGGTCTGGGCTGCCCCAGGCTAACAGGGCCCTCCAGGCCACCTGGAGCCATATTTAGGAGATAGTAGGAAAACCACATGGCTTTTCTTGATAGAAAAGCAATGTCTTCAGACTTTGAAGGACAAGGAAAGGCCATTTAACAATATCAATGATTAAAATAATTGAGTGCAGGATGAAATGAGCTCAAGAAATAGCTTGAATTAATGGTTACTTTGAGAAATAAGATAATTGTAAGTCCACACCAGCATGCCCCTTTTATATGCTTGCGGGATGTTGCCACATTGTGTATCAGAAAACAATCCTGGCCACCTGTCTTAGTCTGTTTGGGCTACTATAAAAAACATGCCACAGCCTGGGTTGCTGATAAACAATAGCATTTTATTTCTCATAGTTCTGTAGGCTGGGAAGTCTGAAATGAGGATGTTAGCATGGTTAGGAGAGGGCCCTCTTCCAGGCTTCAGACTATCTTCACATGGAGGAAGTGGCTGGGTATCCAGGCTGAGTCTGGAGGTCAGCGGGACCTCTTAAACTTGACTGGGAATCTAGTTAAGGTGTCGCAGGCCTGTGATTGTGCATTTCTAAGCAGTCCCCCAGTCGGCTGCTCTGGGAGCACTCTCATTTATAGGCACAGTGATCCCATTCATGAGGGCCCCTCCCTCATGACCTAACCACCTCCCAAAGGCCCCAACTCCTAATACTATCACATGAGGGGTCAGGATCTCAACATATGAATTTGGGGGGGACACATTCAGACCAGAATCACACTCTTACATGCACTTTTCAATGTAGGTGGCTTCAGGAGAAAGAAAAGTAAGGTGTCCTTTCTGTAAGTAGTTCGCAAAACAGGCCAGTTCGGTGCAATCCATGTCCTATGTAAAGGTTTTTCAAGTTGTTTTGAAAACATGTGCCTTATCTAGATTCTCAAGAAAAGGTTAAAATAATCCTGACCTCCTGGTAAGAGTAATCCTAAAACTAGACCGAAATGCACCCCCAGGGGACCTGTGTGGCTTTGCTCCCTTCTTGCTGTGGAGGGCGCACTCTCGCAGCCTCCCTGTCGCAGGGGTGGACAGCAGGGCACCTCACAGAGTTCTGAGTGCCACCTGCAGTCTCCATGTTTTCTACACCAGTGCCTTCAAGAATTTTAAATTCTAATTTTAATCAACAACTCTGGATGGAAATAAGAGGCTCTAACTCTTCCTGCAGAGCCCACTGAGATCTCTCCATAGGCCAATGGCCAGAGATACACATGAGCACCAAATATTCATATGCATTCATTTTGTGAGCATCTACTATGTAGAGGGCTCAATTCTAAGTATTTGTTAAACCACAATAGACAAAAAGCTCTTTCTCACACAGCTTACACATAGTAGGGGAAACAGGTACTAAAACACATACACATGAATGTATAAGCTATCAAGTTGTGATATTATGAAGAAAACAGACAAACGCAGAATCATAGGAAGCAATGAATGAGTGGGAGTTATTTTAGGTAGTAGGACATGAAGACCACTGTTGAGGTGATAGGTTAGCAGAGATCTTTAAGAAGTGGAGAATAAGTGAGAGACACAGTATCCCAGGCTAAAAGGAGAGTAGGTATAGAAAGCCTCAAGTGGAAGCATGCTTGTGGAGTTTGAAGAACAGCAGGAAGATTGGTGTGTTCAGAGTGGAGCGATGGGAACCATCCAGAGACTAGAAAATAAGCTCAGGGATGACATTCAGCTAGTAGAGCAAGGACTCCACAGTCAGGAATCAGCGTGAGACGGAACTCTACTGGAGAGTTTAGGAGCAGAGCTATAGAGAATGATCTATAGGAATGCAAGTATGAAGGGAAGGAGACATGAGCAACAGAATTCTATGGCAATGACCTGGTACAAGATGATGGTAGCTTGTCCATGTGACACCAGTGGAGGGATGAATAGCTTAAATTCTGGATATATTTTTGAAGGTAGAACCAACAAGATCTGCTGATGGGTTGGAATGACTATAACAGAAAGAAAAGCCAAGGAAAACTGTAAGGTTTTAGCCTAAGAAAGGTTAGAGCACAGAAGAGATTTCTGAGCTAAAGATAGAAATTTGGACTTCATTAAGCAGATCACTTAGAGAATGAGTGCATGACAAGAAAGGATTTTTGAGGTCAAGAACCTGGGGCATGGCCGTAAGAGTACAATAACTGTATGGATAATATTAGCAATAGTTGTTATGAGAGCTTAATATATTTTGTGTTAAACACTTTATATCCAATATCTCATTTAATAGCACAGTAAAAAATAGTATAAAAGTCCACTTTTTTGTATATAAAGATTTAGACAATAGTTATTAAAATTTGGCCCAGGTCATTCCTAATAAGTGGAGGAAAAGCACAGAATCCAGTAGGTTTGAATCCACAAATCTTCTATTTAAAGTTTTTCCATATTATGCTCAGTCTAGTTCCATGCAAGTCTAACTATGAAAGCTGTTGAATATTCCATATGAACCTGTCATAAGCAAATATTGTTTATTTACCAAGCATCAATTCCCCTTAGGTGACGGTAGCTTTACTTAAGATATCTTTGAAGGACAAGCAGGTCTTTGGAGATCTTGTTGAACTATGGTACACTGCAAAGCTTTACTTAATGGGCACACTTGTTTGGACTTTTCAGTTACATATCTGCATAAATCAGTTTTGATTTCAGTTTCTGTTACTTGCTACCAAAAATTGCTAAATAATACAGAATAATGTGAAGAAAAATGGCTTAGTGAAGTTTATCCAACTTCAGTCTTCTCTTGCTTGCATTAAGAGTCAAGGGAATATGTTACCTTTTCTTACCAGAAACATATAAATAATTCATCATCAAAGTAACAAGCCTTAAACTCCTCGGTCTTTTTACATATGAAAAAGCATATGTTCTAACATTAACTAGCAGTATCTTCATATAGTCCAAGAGATAATTTTCTCAAGGAAACATGATTAGAAGCTATAATCAGTTATTCAACTAGTACTCAGAGCTAAGTACTAAGGGCTTATTCATTTTTAATTTAATGATCATTAGTACTTCTACCAAGCATTTCCTAATAGAGATGGAGTATCATGCTCTTCTTTTGGCAGTCATTTGGTCAGATTCATATTTCAAAATTTAGGACAATGATACAATACCTTGACTAGTTAAACAATTAAAAATTAAACCAATTAATAAACTATAACCTTGGTTGCTTCTGGAAAGGGAAATTTATGAATTGTGGAATGGGAATAGGATATAATCTTGCTTTTCATCCTATACCCTTTTATATCTTTTGAATATTTTCCATCATGGACATATATTACCAATTTTTTTTTTTACAAAGGTAATTTTATTTTAAAGATGAATTTAAGAGATCCAGTTTAGAAACAGACATTCCTGATATAAGTAATATTTTTATTATTTGCAATACTGTAACAAAATGTTCCCTTCTCCAAAAATATTAAATAGTATTAAGGTAATTAATAAATTCATATACTTGGTTTCCCAACAGATATATATAACACAGGAAAGAAAGATTTATTTTATGCCTTTCTTTCTGCTTAATAAAGCTTGTTGCTAAAAGCCAACCCACATTTTCACACCATTATAAGAAAAGGCCTTACATGCGACCTGCTTAATTTCATTAACCAAATGAGGAAACAGCACTATTGGGTAGTTCATAGACTTCTTCCACAGCCTGCACACAGAAATAGGAAAACTCCATGGTAGTAATTTGATCATTGCTTCAACACATTAAAAAAAGGAAGTGTTAAAAAAAAAAACCTAATCAACCAACTCTTTATGGAGACATTATAGCTTAATATTTAAATATGAACTCTGAGGCCAAACTGTCCACTTACATTTTGTGGGACCATCCTCTTTGCTTCTGACTCTATAGAATAAATTGTGCCTCCCTCCAATTATTCATATGTTGAAAGCCTGAACCCCAATATGTTTGTATTTGGAAATTGAACCTTTAGGGAGGTAATTAAGACTAAATAAAGTCATAAAAATGGGGTCCTAGTTCACATAGGATTGGTGTCTTTGTAAGAAAAGGAGACACAAAATCTCACCCAACCCCAAAATGTGAGCAGAGGAAGGCCATATGTGAACATACCAGAAGGCAGCGAGTCTCCCCAGGAGCCAGATCTGCCAGCACCTCTATCTGCAACTTCTAGCCTGCAGAACTGTGAAAAAATTAATTGGTGTTGTGCAATACCTAGTCTGTGGTATTTAGTTATGACAGCCCAAGTGGACTCACATAGACTCCTTATCTGTAAAATAGGGGTAATGATTGTACCTGAGAGAAGAGTTAATAAAATATAAAGTACCTGGCAATTGTTAAATTATTTTTCATGTTTTGCCCACTGATTTTTAAGCTATGTTACAGCTTCAGGTAACTCAACAAAATACAGAAGAGATGTGCAGTTAAGAAAAAAACCCGCAAGTCTGTATTGTTTTGGGTTCTTGGAGGGAAAGTTAAAGAAAAAAAGAAGGGCTTCATTCTTGGCTGTTCACATTATGGGACTTAGGCAAGTCTGACTATAGTCTTACTTAAATATTTCATAAAATTACAAAATTACCCTAGAATGGGTTGCTGTTTGATAGTTTTCCTCTTATTTTACTGAGCAGCTTTAGTTGCTGGGGCACACTGATGTGTTAAACAACAAGGTATTCCAGTTATACCAGAGGCTGAACACACAGACTGACTTCATGAGTCACCATGAGATGGAGGTGATTCACCCTTTATACACTAATCAAGGGATGAAGAAGTCTTAAATGCCAAACCATAAATACATTATGAGACAAGGTAACATGAGATAAAGACAGCAACCATTTTTGCAATATGGAAAAGTAGATGAGTGACCTCCAACCTTACTTTGCAAGGCCCAAAGCAGAAATTTCGTTGCCTACTGAGGGGAATCCAGCAGCAACAAGCAGATCTTTGGAAAGGCCCAAATTGAAAGCATCATATATATCTGAAGACAGGATGCAAGACTGGCTGAAAACAACATTATTAGAATTGATCCAAGGAGCACGTGGACCTCCATCTCCCCTCCTCCAGCCTGTGAAGATAGGCAATTGATCTTCCTTTCCTAACTACAGTGAGATTCTGGAATTAGGGCCATCCAACACAGCAGAGGGCACAAGTTAACCACCAGTCAAAACAATAGGATTAACAGAATAAAAAGCATTTAAAGCTTTCTCCCAACCAGCGATCAGAATACTGGCAGCCAGACTTATACCACTCAGACAAGAAATGAAAATTTCCCTCTGCAAAAATTAATTCTCCCAAGAGATAACCTATAGATAATTTGTAGTTCATGTGAATATTGAAGTCCATGAAGCAAGAAGATTTGTACACATACTTGGGACATCCATACAGTTTTTTAGTTCTTAGTCCTTAAATATCAATATATAGCCACAAATCATGAGGCATAAGATAAGTCTCCAGTATGATTTAGAGACAAAGGGGGAAAAAAGCAAAGAATGTGAAGTAAAGAGAAACAATGTAGAGAATATAAAAGAGTATTTTCAATAATGTCAGGGTTCTCCACAGAAACAGAATTTGTAGGGGATATTATATGCATAACTGGCTTATACAGCTGTGGAGACTGAGAAGCCTCAAAACTGCCATCTGCAAGCTGGAGAACTAGGAAAGCCGATGCTAGTGTAATTCAGTCGGAGTCCACAGGCCCAAGCAAGAACCAGGAGCAGCATTGCTCAAGGGCAGGAGCAAAAAGAAAGAACTCATCCTTCCTCTCTTCCCCAGAGTTCGCAGTAGGGTTGTCAATGGCCTCTGCACTGATAAATTCTACCACTGATTTTAAGTTCTTATGGTATTACCGTATGACCCAAAATCTGCACTTCTAGGCATTTATCTCAGATAAATGACTAATGTTCCCACAAAAACCTGCACATGCATATTTATAGCAGTTTTAGTCACAACAGACAAGTAACTGGTAATAAGCCAAGTCTTTTAATAGATGGTTAAACAAACAGTGGTATATCCACCCCATGGAATACTACTCAGCCATAAAGAAGAACTATCAATACAGACAATAAACTGGATGAAACCTCCTGAGAACTATGCTCATTAAGAAAAAGCTAAACCCAAAAGATTGTATAACATACGATTCCATTTATATGGCATTCTTGAACATAAGGAGTGAGTTGGGTAGAAGGGAAGTGGGTATAAGTATAAAATAGGAACATGAGGGATCCTTGTGATAAGGAAATGTTCTGCATCTTGACCTCATCAATCCCAGTATCCGGTTGTGATAGTAGACTAGAGCTTTCCAAGATGCTACTACTAGGGAAAAAAGGGGAAACTGGGTAAAGAATACACAATCTCTGTATTATCTCTTACAACTGCATGTGAATCTACAATTATTTCTGAATAAAGGAGATAAAAAGTACAGTTGGATTTGTTTTCACTTTTTACACTTAGGGAGAACACTTAAAGAAAACCGTCCAGATGGCTCTTGGGAGGTGTCTCACCCAGATGGCACAGTAACAGATCATTGTCCCTCTCACAGTGAGAAAATAAGCTTTTCCTGCATCCTTGAAGTCATTCAAACTCCATTTTCCAAATAGGATATGATAAAAATCCCTGTTTTAAAAAGTTGAAGAGACTACCAGGCAGATATGTAAGGGTCTGTCCCTAGCAGCTGCACAGGTAGCCGTTTTAGGATTTCATTGTCTAAGAGGGAAGAAGAATGAACAATTTGCTTTCAGGGTCTGAAAAATAAAGCTGTCTGACCCCAGAAGATCACAGGAACTAAATATATGATATGATTGTGGATCAGCTCACAGCACCAAAAATCCAGTGTAGATGCAGTATTTCTGCAGAGGCTGGCCCTTTGGCAGAGAAAGACTATGGTTTGTATTTAAGTGGCTGGGCCCTCAGATGGCACTCAAGGAACCCGCGTGGGGTAGCTGAGCTTATGTCTAACACTGAGAGAGGAGACTGCTCCGTAGAGTCATATGCCTCAAAAGACTGCACTGGTCTGTACTGGGAGCAGAGCCAGCAGAAACCATTAGCAAGATTTCCATACTATGAATTACAGTTAAAGAAAATACTTTGTAACAGGGAGAATCCACAGTACCACAACCAGTGACAAACAGATTGGACACTAGGGCTCTCTACTTGGGTATGGCTTTTAGAGGGACTTTCTTACATACTGAGTAAGCCCCAGACTTTTAGGAAATATGGGAAGATAGACTTCTTATTCATCAAACTGACCTATTGATTCTTAAAGCAGCATCAATTTATAGAAATAAAACAGATGTGGCCAAATGTGCAGATGGGAATAGCAATATATTAAAAAGAACCAAATTTACATAGAGCAAATGAAGCAAATACACTAAAACACTAATGGTAGAAACGCCTTTTTTCTTTCAATTTCTGTAGAGTGGCAGTATTAGTCACCTAATGGAATAATAAACTCTGGAGAATATGTAAAATGTAAATTATAAAGGAAAGTAGAAGAATAAAGTCTGTAGAAAATAGAAAAAGTTTGCCCCTATTTCTTTGATGCAGTTAAGTAAAAGCCTAAACTTATGTCTGCAATATATTGTGTACCATAAAGCCAATTTCACCTTTGGAGAGGTGAACAATTTGAGAAACAAAGAACTGCAAAAATAGTCAATAGCAGTCAGCAGCCCAGAAGAGAGCTCTCACCAGAACCTGACCATTCTGGTACCCTGATCTTGGACTTCCAGCCTCCAAACCTGTGAGAAATACATTTCTGTTGTTTTTTAACAGTTTTTTGTTTCTCAAATTGTTACCTGAGATTTGCTATATTTTATTTTCTGGAAAACAAGGTGGCCTTTGCCAATGGGCATCTGCTTTTTCAAGTTATCCTTGCATAAATGAAGTCCAACATGGAATGCTTTCAGTTTTATACACTGCATTTATTTTGCAAAACTATTTAATCAATGCTGACTGAACATTCCTCCCAGCTGGCAGACTCAGGTAATCTGGAATCAGTTTCCCAAGTGCAGTTGCTTCAAGACAATAGAGTCACTGCACAGCAAAATTAAATTCAACTGGAGTGATTTACCATACAAGATTTAACAACTTCAAGATGAAAAATGAAACTGAACTTTTTTTCTGCTTAACTCATACAAGGATACCACAAAAGACATTTCAGAACATGAAGCAAAATCAAAGCACAGGTTGGTGACAGCCATAGCTGTCAGATGGGAGAGCTCTGTATTGAATAAGGTATACTGTGGACTGTGGAGCTCAGGGACAAGTAGTCACACTACCAGAATGGCAAGCAGAAACTGAGACTCAGAAAGGTAGACATTATCCATATATCTAATTAGCACTGTCTGAAAGCTGAACAGATTGTACGTTTGAACAGTATGTGGATAACGAGATGACCATACATGTAAAATTAGATGGATGCTGTTGTAATGTGTTTGGGCAGCTAAAACAATTTACCACAGATGGAGTGGCTTTTAAACAACAGAAATATATTCCTCACAGGTCTAGAGGCTGGAAGTCCAAGTTCAGGTATCAGAATGGTCAGGTTCTGGTGAGAGCTGTCCTCTGGGCTGCTGACTGCTATCTTCTCATTGTATCCTCCCAGGGCAGGGAGCAGAGGAAGGAAGCAAGCTCTCTCATGACTCTTTTAAGAGCATTAGTCCCACTCATGAGGTTCCATCCTATTAACCTAATCACTTCCTAAAGGCTCCATCCTCCTACAAACATCCCACCAGGATTTAGGATTTCAACATGAAGTTTGAAGGGATATAAACCCTGCATACAGCAGATGGTATGTGATATGATTTCAGGGACACCAGGGTAAAAAAACTAACACTCTTAATCTTCCAGCTATTAGATATATTTATTTGATAAAAAGTCTCCCATTAAAGTGAAAACCTCAAAGAACTAAGCCTTCCTTGGATCAAAGCCTTCCCTGAAAACAGCTTTAAAAATTGCAGCACATGAAGGGTATATAATCAAAGTCAAGATTAGTGTGGAAGAGAAAAGAAAAAAAAAACTGGAAGAATCAAAACTTTAGTGATTTGATATATATCTATGCACATTTGCCTCTGTCTTAATTGGGGTGCATAGAATTTTGGCATAGAATCTCTGGGCCCTAAGCCATTCACACAGAAAACATTATCACATAAAAATTTTTTAAACCGTACCTTAAGATCAGCAATAAGGTTTTACTTTCCTATTCAGGCTTTTCTGACTCTGACATGCCAGATTAGAGCTCATATGCAGAATCCTTTGAGCTCATATGAGATATAGCACGTAGCTGCCACTTCATTCTGAACATTACTTTAACTGACATGATCCTTTAATCATTCCATGCCTAATTTTCTGTATTTGACCTATAACCTGCCTTATCTATGACAATAGCTAGTTTGCCTTTCATTTTCTTTGCACTCAGCTACATTGCCTGTTTAAAAGAAAACTCCCGATTTCTCTTATACACTTGAAGACCCACTCACATGTCCTCATATTCCACCCTGACACAATGTTCTCAATGCTAGCTGCACAATTAGAATTACTTGAAAACCCTAAAACACAGATGCCTTGGCCCCAGACCAAAGGAATTACATAAAAATCTCTATAGATCGGGCCTAGGCATCAGTACTTTAAGAAAACCTCTAGCAATTTTAGTGCAGTGAGGGTTCAGAACCACTGACAGAATAAGGCATAGGTGTTCTAACTTGGGTGTACCTGAGAATCAAGCAGCTGAAGACGTAGATAAAAATGAAAATTCATAGATTCTCTAAATCTCGTATAGATCTCAGTAATCAGCATTCTTAACAATCAACTGCAAGTAATTCTGATGCAGGTAGATGTGATCTCAGATCACACTTTTGTAGGGATATTTTTGAGTCTTACAAAGAAATGAATAAAAATTAATGTGCAAGACAACATATTGCTGGCAATATGATGAACTGTACATGCCAAGAAACATCTTACTCTATAGGATATCTAAAAGTTATAAATAACAAACACTTTTTTGTAAACATAGGATGAAAGTAAAGTTTGGAAAACATTAAGAAGCCAGAATTATTACATGTCTGGCTGCTTCTCCTTTTAATCCCAGCCTCTTAATGTTGGAGTCCCACTGGGCTCTCCATCTTTGTCTTCTCTTCTCTGCCAGCACTAATTCCTTTGGTAATGTCATGCTGCCCCAGGGCTTTAAATATACTATTGACATATATATATACACACACACACTATATGCTATTATATATATATTTACAATGCCTAAGCTTATATTTTCATCCAACCACCTAACTTGAACTCTAGGATCCACCTAATAGTCACCCGAATTCAACAGATGGAGACCAAAGCAGCTAGACTATGCGGTGAAGAAACAGCTGCACACAGAGAGAGCTCTTAGGACCTGCAGAGGGTCCACCTTGATACTTCACTTAGTACTGATCAGCATATGAATTTGAGGACATTCTCCAAAGGAAGGAAATATACTTGGGGCCCACATGAAGCTGAAAAAAACTCCTGTTCCACTAAATAGCACACAAAATCCCACTACTCATGAGTAATTCCAAAGAGTACTGAATAGGATGTTGCCTCAGTAGTAGGAAAAATTCGTTCCAAATATTGCTCTCTTCCCATCTAACAAACTTAAAAGCAAGATCTAAAAGGGTTAAACTATTTCCTAGGAACATAGGTGGGCTCTATACAAAGCTCAAGAGTACTTACAAAAATAGAAATATATCCAACACTAAGCAAGGTAAAGGTCACTAAGTCTGACATCCAACAAAAAGTTATGTATGCAAAGAAGCAGAAAAATATGACCCATTTGAGAAAAGTCTATTAAGCAAACTCAACCCAGAAATACTACAGATCATAGACTTAGTAAACAGGAATATTAAAAGTTATTACAGGTTTATTTCACATGTTCGTAAGGCAGAGGAAAGATTAATCAGGTTAATATTTTTTGAAAGGACACAAAAATTCTAAAGATGAAAACAAAACTGTCTGAAATGAAAAATAAATGTATACATGGAATTAACAGACTAGATATTGCAGACAAAATGAATGTTGAATTTAAAAAGATACCAATAGTTATTTTAAATGAAACAGAAAAAAGTGGGAAAAAGTATGAACAGAGCACCGATTTATTTGGAACTCCAAGCAACCTAGTCTATATGTAACTGGAGCCCCTAAACTTGAGAAAGAGGGGGAGATTAATATTTGAAATTTAATACATGAAAAAATTCCCAATTTGTTGAAAACTGTAAACTCATGTATCAAAAACCTCCATGAACATCAAACACAAGGAAAATAAAAACTGCACCAAAGCACAATGCAATCAACTTTCTTAAAACCAGTAACAAAGAGACAATGTTTGGTGAAACAAGAGAAAAGCTATCTTTTATGTACAAAGAGTCAAAAATCAGAATGGCAGCAGACTTCATGTGAGAAACAACACAAACCATAAGAAAAAGGAGCAATATTTATAATTAAAGTGCTGGAAGGAAAAACAACCTAGATTTTGATACACAGGGATAAGTTCTTATATTAAGAAGAAGAAACACTCAAATATATGACCTTTTTTCTTCTACCTGAAAAAGAAAAAGAATATTAAATCAAACAGAAGGAACTAAAGACAATGCAGAAATCAATGATTTAAAAGACAGAAAATTAAGAAACCAAAAGATGATCTTCAGAAGACCAATAAAACCAATAAACCAGACTAATTGGGGTAGAGGAGAAGAGAGGAGATACAAATGACCAAGATAAGGAATGAGAAAGTTGATGCAATTGCCAATTCCACAGATATTAGAGGAATAGGGAATAGACAACATTTATATAATAAATAGATAATTTAGATTAATGAAAAAGACACAAACTGCCAATGTTGTCTCAGGAAGAAATGGACCACCTGCATAAACTTGTACCTATTAAAGAAACCTAATTTAAATTTATAAACCTTCCAAAAGAGAAAACAGCATGTCATGTGGCTTCACTAGGCCTCACTACCAAACACCTAAGGAAGACATATTACCAGTACATACACTTTTCTAGAAAATGGAAGAAAGGAAGAATTACCAACTCATTTTTGAAGCCAGCATTGATACTAAGACCAGGAAAAGATATTAAAAGAAAGCTGCAGAAAAATATCCCTCATGAATATAGGTGCAAAAGCACTTAACAAAATTCTACAAATTGAATCCACCATCTATGAAAAGGATAATATATAATGAGCAAGTAGAGTTTATTCCCAGAAATGCAAGGTCAGTTTAAAATTACAATTCCAATCAGTGCAATTCACCACATTAACAGACTAGAAAAGAAAAACATCATCATGGCAATAGATGCAAAACAACATTTGACAAATCCAGCATCCATTTCTCCCTACCCCAAAACAAAATTCTGGAACCTTGAAATAAAACTTAACTGTTTCTGATAAAAGGCATCTACAAAAAAAAAAAAAAAAGAACAACACATTCTACAAAAACTGTGTTTTTCCTTTCTGATCTGGAACAATGCCAGAATGTTCCTTCTCACCACCACTATTCAACTTTGTACAGGAGGTTTAAGCCAATGTAAAAGGCAATAAAAAGGCTTTCAGACTAGGAAGGAATATGTAATACTGTCTTTGGTTGCAGACAAATTCCATCTATATAAAAAAAATCCCATAGGATGTTTGAAAAATGCTACCAGAACTAATAAATAAGTTTAGCAAATTTATAGGCTACAAGATCAATATAAAAATCCATTTTAATTCATATATTAAACAACTGGATACTGAAATTAAAATAACAATTCCATTTTCAATAGTATCAAGAATATGAAATACTTAAGGATAAATCTAACAAAAGATATGCAAGATCTGTATACTGAAAAACCAAAAACATTAAGATAAAGAACTGAACTAAACAAATCAAGAGATATTGCATGCTTATGGATTGGAACACAGAATGGAGCTAACAATATCAATTCCTCCAAAATGACTTATAAACATATGTAATCTCAATCAAAATCCAAGATCTGCTTAAATTAACAAATTTCAAATTAAAATAGAAATGCACTGGAATCAGAATAGCCAAATAAATTTTGAAAAAGAACCAGGAATCAAGACTGTGGTATCATCATCAACAAAGACAATCAATGCAACATAAGAGAGAAGACAAATAAATCAACATATATATATATATATATATATATATATATATATATATATATATATATAGCCTATTGATTTTTGTACAAGCAAAGGCAGCTGAATGGGAAAAGCTGAGTGTTTTCAACAAATTGTTCTGGAATGATTCCCTAGCCCTGTACAAAAAAAAAATCTTCACTCTACATATCACAGCTTCTACAAAAAATCACTCTAATCATAGACCTAATGTAGACCTAAAACTGTCACTTTCAATAGAAGAACCTTGGTCACCTTAGGTTAGGCAAAGATTTCTTAGCTGCAACTTGAAAAGTATGATTCATGAAAGAAAAAGTGGACCTCATCAAAATTAAAAATATCTGCTTTTTGAAAGATACTGTTAAGAGAATTAAAGAAGACCCACAAATTAGGGGAAAAGACTGAAGATACAGATGATAAAAATCTTGTCTCCAGAATGTATAAAGAACTTCAAATCCATTATAACAGGCAAACTATTTGAACAGACATTTCACAAAAGATACAGCTGTTAAATAAACACAGGAAAATACATGCAATCATTAGGAGAATGCAGCTTAAACTCTAAGCCTAGGAGAGTCTAAAATTAAATAAAAGCATGTGCATTCAAACATTAAGAATGTAGAGCAACAGGAACTCTCACACACCACTGACAGTGATAGAAATTGGGACAACCACACTGGCAAGCATTTTGGCAGTTTCTCAAAAAGTTAAATATGGGTAAGGATTAAAGATGGCAGCGTGAGAAGTGAGAAAAAGGCTTCCTCCTAAAACCGCATATAATATGAAAATATAATTAATACGACTAATCCTGAAAGAGCAACAGGAAAGAGGACTGCACCAGACTGCATACACCTGGAGAAAAGAACAGACCTCTCACAGAACAGGGTAATGTACCAAAGCTGTGGCCCGGCAGGACCCAAGCCCTTCCCCCACCCCAGCTCACCAGCTGGAGGAGGAGAAATGGAGCAGGGAGGGAGTGGAGGCCTGGGGCTGCTGAAAACCTACTCCGGAGATGTGCTCTGGGAGCACAAACCTACATTTCATGGTGCTTTCATGATACTCTCATGATTAGGGGATTGGAAAGCTAAGACAGGCAGAATTCCTGGAGAGACTGAGATTCCAGCTGCTTGTGGAAAGTGGGGATCCATATCTGGCTGCTCTGGGACAAAAGAAAGGTGGGCAGTCTGAGAACCTTCCAAACAAGGAAGCCCTTAGCAAGAGGGCTGCTCAAGGGGCAAGGACTGCACAGAGCTTACTGCTCAGGAGAAAGGACAGGTAGACAAAATTGTCCAGGTGTACTCTGCCCAACAAGTTTGGAGCTTTCACGATTTGCAGGTGCTCCAGCTCCCTGGCTGTCTACACAGCTCCAAGGAACCCCTCCATGATACACAGCCTACTGCACCTTTCTCCCGGTCAGCCCCACCTGGCAAGCAAACTGCCAAACCCTTCCCTGGCATTAGGCCAGCCAGAGGGAAGATCCGTCTACAGCAACTACAAACACAAAGCATAGATGCTTATAACTGTGTGCTCAGCACACTGGTCCAGGCAGTGGAGACAGGCATAGTGACTGGGAAGCAGGAAATAGCTCTTTCCTCCCCACAGGCACCAATACTTCTCCCTGCGACCCCCAACATTGCTTCAAGGGCTGAGCAGCTCCAGAGAGTAGAGCTTCTGGACACTAGAGGGCACCATATACAAATATGAAAAGCCAAAGGAACCTGGTTCAGAGTAAAATTAATACAATTCCTGAGAAATATGACATGGACCTCATGACTCTTCCTGAAAGGGAGTTCAAAATAAAAATCATTAACATGTTAATGGAGTTACAGAAAGATTTTCAAGAACTCAGGAAAGAATTCCGGTAGGAGATCCAATCATTGAAGAGCACAATGGAGGGTATTAAAAACAGATTGGATATGTTGGAAGAGATAATAAATGAAATAGAAATGAGAGAAGAGGAATACAAAGAAACTGAGGCACAGAGAGAAAATTGAAAGAATACTGAGAGAACTGTGTGAACAACTGAAACGGAACAATATTCACATTATAGGGGTACCAGAAGAAGAAGAGAGAGAGAGAAAGGGATAGAAAGTGTCTTTGAGGAGGTAATTGCTGAAAACTTCCCCAACCTGGGGAAGGAGATAGTCTCTCAGGACATGGAGATCCACAGATCTCCCAACACAAGGGACCCAAAGAAGATAACACCAAGACATATAGTAATTAAAATGGCAAAGATCAAGGATAAGGACAGACTATTAAAAGCAGCCAGAGAGAGAAATAAGATCACATACAAAGGAAAGCCCATTAGGCTAATATCAGACTTCTCAGCAGAAACCTTACAGGCCAGAAGGGAGTGGCATATGTATTTAATACAATGAAGCAGAAGGACCTGGAACCAAGATTACTTTATCCAGCAAGATTATCATTTAAATTTCAAGGAGGGATTAAACAATTTCCAGATAAACAAAAGCTGAGAGAATTTACCTCTCACAAACCATCTCTACAGTGTATTTTGGAAGGACTGCTATATATGGAAGTGTTCCTAAGATTTAATAGCTGTCACCAGAGGTAATAAAACCATAGTAAAGAAAGTAGAACAGCGAATTACTAAGCAAATGCAAAATTAAATAAACACTCCCCAAAGTCAATCAAGGGATAAACAAAGATTACAGAATATGATACATAATATATAAAGAATGGAGGAGGAAGAAAAAGGAGGACAAAAAGAAAAGAACCTTTAGATTGTGTTTGTAATAGCCCATTAAGTGAGTTAAGTTAGACTCTTAGACAGTAAGAAAGTTAACCTTGAACCTTTGGTAACCAGGAATCTAAAGTCTGCAATGGCAATTAGTATGTACCTATCAATAATAACCCTAAATGTAAATGGACTGAATGCACCAATCAAAAGACACAGAGTCACTGAATGGATAAAAAAAACAACACCTATCTATATGTTGCCTACAAGAGACTCACTTTAAACACAAAGACATACACAGATTAAAAGTGAAGGGATGGAAAAAAAATATTTCATGCAAATAACAGAGAGAAAAAAGCAGGAGTTGCAGTACTTCTGTCAGACAAAATAGACTTCAAAACACAGAAAGTAACAAGAGACAAAGAAGGACATTACATAATGATAAAGGGGTCAATCCAACAAGAAGGTATAATCATTATAAACATCTATGCTCCCAACACAGGAGCACTTACATATGTGAAACAAATACTAACTGAATTAAAAGGGGAAATAGAATGTAATGCATTCATTCTAGGAGATTTCAACACTCCACTCACTCTGAAGGACAGATCAACCAGACAGAAAATAAGTAAGGACACAGAGGCACTGAACAACACATTAGAACAGATGGACCTAATAGACATCTATAGAACTCTACACCCAAAATCAGCAGAATACACATTCTTCTAAAGTGCACATGGAATATTTTCAAGAATAGATCATATACTGGGACACAAAAAGAGCCTGAGTAAATTTTAAAAAGACTGAAATTGTACCAACCAGTTTCTCAGAACACAAAGGTATGAAACTAGAAATAAATTAAGCAAAGAAAATGAAAAATTCCACAAACACATGGAGACATCACAATATGCTCCTAAATAACCAATGGATCAATGACCAAATAAAAACATATCAAGCAATATATGGAGACAAATGACAATAATAATTCAACACCACAAAAATCTGTGGGATGCAGCCAAATCCATGCTAAGAGGAAAGTATACTGCAATACAGGCCTACCTAAGGAAAGAAGAACAATCCCATATAAGCAGTCTAAACTCACAATTAATGAAACTCAAGAAAGAAGAAAAAATGAGGCCCAAAGTCAGTAGAAGGAGGGACATAATAAAGATTAGAGCAAAAATAAATAAAATTGAGAAGAATAAAACAATAGAAAGATTCAATGAAAGCAAAAGCTTGTTCTTCAAGAAAATAAACAAAATGAATAAACCCCTAGCCAAACTTATCAAGAAAAAAAGAGAGTACACACATAAACAGAATCAGAAATGAGAAAGGAAAAATCACTATGGACATCACAGAAACACAAAGCATTATTAGAGAATACTATGAAGGATTATATGCTAATAAGCTACATAACCTAGAAGAAATGGACAACTTTCTAGAAAAATAGAACCTTCCAAGCCTGCCCAAGGAAGAAACAGAAACTCCAAACAGATCAACTACCAGCAACAAAATCAAACCGGTAATCAAAAACCTACCTAAGAACAAAACTCCTGGACCAGATGGCTTCACTGCTGAATTTTATCAAACATTTAGCAAAGACCTAATACCCATTCTCCAAAAAATAGAAGAGGAAGGAATACTTCCAAACTCATTCTGTGAAGCCAGCATCACTCTAATACCAAAATGAGGCAAAGACAGAACAAAAAAAGAAAATTACAGACCAATATCCCTGATGAACATAGATGCCAAAATACTCAAAAAATATTAGCAAACCAAATTCAAAAATACAACAAAAAGATCATCCATCATGATGAACTTGTATTTATTCCAGGGATGCAAGGATGATACCACATTTGAGAATCCACCAACATCATCCACCACATCAACAAAAAAGGACAAAAACCACATGATCATCTCCATAGATGCTGAAAAAGCATTCGACAAAATTCAACATCCGTTCATGATAAAAACTCTCAACAGAATGGGTATAGAGGGCAAGTACCTCAACATAATAAAGGCCATATATGACAAACGCACAGCCAACATTATACTTAACAGAGAGAAGCTGAAAGCTTTTCCTTTAAGATCGGGAACAAGACAAGGATGCCCACTTTCCCCACTTCTATTCAACATAGTACTGGAGGTCCTAACCACAGCAATCAGACAACACAAAGAAATAAAAGGTATCCAGACTGGCAAAAAAAGGAGTTAAACTGTCCCTGTTTGCAGATGACATGCATTGTACATAAAAAACCCTAAAATATCCACTCCAAAACTACTAGAACTAATATCTGAATTCAGCAAAGTTGCAGGACACAAAATTAATACACAGAAATCTGTGTCATTGCTATATGCTAACAATGAACTAGCAGAGAGAGAAATCAGGAAAACAATTCCATTCACAATTGCATGAAAAGGAATAAAACACCTAGGAATAAACAGAAACAAGGAAGTGAAAGACCTATACTCTGAAAACTACAAGACACTCATGAGATAAATTAAAGAAGATTCCAATAAATGGAAACACATCCCATGCTCATGGATAGGAAGAATTAGTATTGTCAAAATGGCCATCCTGCCTAAAGCTATCTACAGATTCAATGCAATTCCTATAACAAAGCTGACAGCATTCTTCAATGAACTAGAGAAAATCGTCCTAAAATTCATATGGAACCAGAAATGACCCGAAAGAGCCAAAGCAATCCTGAGAAGGAAGAATAAAGCAGTGGAAAATACACTCCCCAACTTCAAGCTCTACTACAAAGCCACAGTAATCAAGACAGTTTGGTACTGACACAAGAACAGACCCATAGACCAATGGAACAGACTAGAGAACCCTGGTATAAACCCAACCATATACTGTCAATTAATATATGATAAAGGAACCATGGACATACAATGGGGAAATGACAGCTTCTTCAACAGCTGGTGTTGGCAAAACTGGACAGCAACATGCAAGAGAATGAAACTGGATTATTATTTAACCCCATACACAAAAGTAAATTCAAAATGGATTAAAGACTTGAATGTAAGTCATGAAACCATAAAACTCTTAGAAGACAATATAGGCAAACATCCCCTGAATATAAGAATGAGCAACTTCTTCCTGAACGCATCTCCTCGAGGAAGGGAAACAAAAGCAAAAATGAACTCATGGGACTACATCACACTAAAAAGTTTCTGTACAGCAAAGGACACCATCACCAGAACAAAAAGGCATCCTACGGTATAGGAGAATATATTTGTAAATGACATATCCGACAAGGGGTTAACATCCAAAATATATAAAGAATGTAGATGCCTCAACACCTAAAAAGCAAATAAACTGATTAACAAATGGGCAGGGGATATGAAGAGACAGGTCTCCAAAGAAGAAATTCATATGACCAACAGACAGATGAAAAGATGCTCCATATCACTAATCATCAGGGAAATGCAAATTAAAACCACAATGAAATATCACCTCACACCAGTAAGGATGGCCAGCATCGAAAAGACTAAGAACAACAAATGCTGGTGAGGATGCAGAGATAGGAGAACCCTTCTACACTGCTGGTGGGAATGTAAGCTAGTTCAACCATTGTGGAAAGCAATATGGAGGTTCCTCAAAAAACTAAAAATAGAAATACCATTTGACCCGGGAATCCCACTCCTTGGAATTTGCCCAAAGAAAAGAATTTCTCAGATTCAAAAAGACATATGCACCCCTATGTTTATTGCAGCAGTTTTTACAATATCCAAGATAAGGAAGCAACCTAAGTGTCCATCAGTAGATGAATGGATAAAGAAGAGGTGGTACATATATACAATGGAATACTATTCAGCCATAAGAACGAAACAAATCCTACCATTTGCAACAACATGGATGGAGCTGGAGGACATTATGCTCAGTCAAATAAGCCAGGCAGAGAAAGACAAATGCCAAATGATTTCCCTCATTTGTGGAGTATAACAATGAAGCAAAACTGAAGGAACAAAATAATAGCAGACTCAGAGACTCCAAGAATGAACTAGTGGTTATCAAAGGGGAGGGGTTTGGGAGGGCGGGTGGGGAGGGAGGGAGAAGGGGATTGAGGGGTATTATGTTTAGTACACATGGTGTGGGAATCACGGGGAGAACAGTGTATCACAGAGAAGGGACATAGTGAATCTCTGGCATCTTGCTGCACTGATGGACAATGACTGCATTGGGGTATGGGTGGGGACTTGATAATATGGGTAAATGTAGAAACCACATTGTTTTTTCATGTGTGTGTGAAACCTTCATAAGAGTGTATATCAATCATACCTTAGTAAAAAATTTAATAAGAACTTATACACAAATATACACAACCATTACATTTTAGGTAATTACCCAAGAAAAACAGAGGCATATGTCTATACTAAGATGTGTACATAAACTTACAGCCACCTTATTTGTAATAGTTCAAAACTTGAAACAAATCCAAGTGTCTATCAATAGGTAAATGAACAAATCATGGTATATCCAAATAGAATACAGAACAGCATTAAAATGGAATAAACTATTGCAGTATGAATGTATCTCAGATTAATTTACATTGAATGAAAACAGACAAGAAAGGACATACTATATAATTCCATTGTAGATAAAATGAAAGTTCCTGTGGCCAGGATTCTCACCCGGTCCTGGATGGCTAGCTCACTACACACATGTGGGCAGTATGTTGCTACTGACTCTATATAAAGAGCTCCACCCAGTGCTCTGGGTGACATGGTGGCATGGCTGCAAGGCTGCAGGAGAGCAGAGTAGAGGCTTGAGTGGTGGCAGCACTGAGGACAGAGGCCCAGAGGATGACTGTGTGGGCAGAGGGGCCCAGAGGCAGGGACCAGCTTGCTTCATGCAGACTCGTTCTGAGTGGATGGGATTCTAGTGATTGACCTGCCACCCTGGGAATAAAGTTGGGTATAACCCTTTCACCCCAAGAATGTTCTACTGTCATTTCTTTGGTCACACTGAATCCATAGTGAACTTACCCAGAGCTGAAACCCACTGGCAAGATATCCATGAATACAAAATCTAGAAAATGCCTATTAATCTGCCATTACATAAATCAGATCAGTGGTTTGCATATGGAAAGGGTATAGAGAAGGAGCAGAGGAAAGGATTACAAAAGAACTAGTAGAAATTTTCAGGAGAAAGACATTTATAATTTTAAATTTTGTTATGGCTTCATGATTACATAAAACTTATTAATTATGTACATTAAGAATATGTTCAGCTTATTGTATGTTTAATTATACCTCAATAAACTGTTATAAAAATTAGAGTATAAATAAAAAGAGGCCAAATAGAAAACACAAATAAGGTTAAAATTAAATTTAAATGAAAAGAAACCAAAGTAAATTGCATATGGATTAAGCTTGGAAACTAAAAGTAGTATTAGCCAAAAAAAAAATCCAGCAATGTGCTATTTCTATGTGATATGAGGACACAGAAAATTTGAAAGTAATTATTGCAGGAAACCATTAAAGCTGTATTGGTTCCAGGTGAACGAGATTTTTAATCAAAAGCTTTCTTAGAAATCAAAAGCGTGTTTGATGTTTTATTTCACCAGAATGATATACTTATAAAGTTGTATATACTGTAATGATTCAAATAATATAAAGCAAAAATTAATAGGACTGCAAAAAAATTATCAACCAGCATCATGGGAGAATTTAAACCCACTTCTCCTACTAGTAGAAGGTAAAGACAGTATAGATATAAAAGATTTATACTAAAATTTTGGTCCTTCATACATAGAACATAGCAGTCAGTAGAGAACATATGTTCTTTCTAAACACACAAAACATTATGAAAGCCAAATGCTTCTTTGGCATTAAAGGTTTCAATAGATCTCAAATATTTGAAATACTGACCACATCTTAACTACAAATAAATATTTAGAATGAAATATAACTGAAAAAAACTGACATTCATTTGGACTGTTCAGCAAATATTCACTGAGAATAAATATATCAAGACATTTATTGGAATGAAAAAAAAATTTTTTAAGTTATGATTCTGGTTACCTCAGAGGTAGGGGAATGAAATTAGAGAGAAGTACTTTTATGTGACATATACATGGATTTTATTTAGATGAATCTCTATACCTCTCAACATATTTGGAACAACTCTTACTAGAGGGAAAAATTAAATTTTAGACCTCTCTTTCCTGCAGGTGAGTATAAGGGTAGAGAGAGGAGGTACTAGAGCTATTATGTTCCTCTTCATATTGCTCCTCCATTTCACTCATTGTTATTTAAACCATAATAACTAGCCAGGATGAACTAGGTTATGCTTCATTAACAAGCCCCAAAATGTTCATGGTTTAACTAAGCCAAAGTTCAATTTTCACTCTTGCAGGGCAGCTGGTGATGGGCACGGCCTTTGTCTTCTCACATGTCTGAACGCAGAATGGGACAGCACCTTGCCCCACGTCTGAACACAGCGTGGGGAAGCACCAGCTTGAGAACAACTGGTGCCGTCCTTGGACGTTATCTGCCCACAAAAGCATATCTTGTCCTCGAAAATGAGCCAGGACGCCTCACGCTGAAAACAGGGAGACCTTCAGGACATGTGAAAACACCGCTCCTGCTTACTGGGCAGACTTTAAGCAAATCAACAAAGTGCTCTGGCCTGTCCCCCCTGAGAAGGGAAAGATGAGTACAGCACTTGGCTGAGGTTCGAGAAAGGCAGTATAAAAATAAAGGTGCTGCACCACATCGGGGCTGCAGCCATTGTCTGTCTGTCTGTGTTGTTTGTGTTTTTTGTTCACTCTCATTTCACCCGAGCGAGAGGCACCCAACATCTGGTGCCCAACGTGGGGCACGCATGGACGACCCGACCGTGGGGCAGGACCCCACAACCCTGAAGAAATTTGAGAGAGGATGCCAGGGGTGACTTGGGACCCAGAAAGGGGGCCAACTTCAGGTAAGCCGACACCGGGATAGTTGAACTTCTGGAAGAAACAAGGAGTACTAATGGGGTACTCTCCCTCCCTTGAAAGGGAAGATCAACAGCTCATACAGGGACTTCTGCATTCTCTTGGTGTAACTGCCAAAGATAAACTGTTGAAAGATTTATTTGCCAGGGTCCAGAAACATTGCTTTTGGTTTCGCTTTCAGTCAGAGGTGCAACTAAATAATGAAGCCTGGAGTAAGGTTGTTAAAACTCTTCACCAGGCTCATCAACAGGGGGACACGATGCCTGCTACTTTGTGGTCCCTTTGTCGCTCTATTTCTCAAGCTTTGCAGCTGTTAGAAACGGACTCTGAGAGAGATGCTCGCTCTGCTGTCTCTGATAGGCGTAGTCCTCTATAGGAAGATGTCCCGGAGGTTTTGAGTTTGCCACCTCCCCTGACGAAGTTGGGGGTGAGTCTGATCAAGAAGACCATCGTTCTAGTGTGTCTTCTGCCTCTCATTCTGATATTCAGAAGCTCACTTGTATATTGATGGAGTTTATAGAGAAACTGACAGTAGCTGCCACTCCCCCCAAGCTTTCACCCTCTGCTCCACCGCTTGCTGCCTTTCCCACTTTTCTCCCGCCTCCGCCACCGCTGCCAGCATCTGGACGCTCCTTTACCGTTCCCAAGGGTCCTGGTCCTGGTGCTTGTGATGAAGATCTCCCACCACCTCCTGGTTTTGTCTCTCCTTCCGCCTCTCATCATACACCCACTAGCTTTTCTGTCTTCCCAATCACTAGACGAGCGATCCCTCAACGTCCAATTCCCTCAAGGAAGACTTGAGGTAAATTATCTCCCAGTAACATATAAGATCCTGAAAGAGTTAAAACAAGCTGTCCAAAATTATGGCCCCCAATCTCCTTTTGTATTAGGCCTACTTAACACTGTTTCTGCAGAAAATTTGCTACCATTGGATTGGGAAAATACCTGTAAAACTGTTTTGGAAGGGTCACAATGGTTACAGTTAAAAAGTTGGTGGTATGAGGAAGCTACCTCACAAGCTAGGAGGAATGCCACTCGGCAACCTCCCGGTCCGGTGGAGTCTGAACTCACTGGGACGGGGCCTCATGCCTCCTTGGAAGCTCAAGCTAGACTCAGTGATCTAGCCTTAACCCAGCTGAAGTCCATAGTGTTAAAATCATGGATGAAAATTGAAATCTCAGGAAAGATAGCCCCTTCATTCACAAAAACCACCAAAGTTCCTTTAGAACCATATACTGATTTTTTATCTCATTTAAAGGATGCTGTTTTCCACAGCTTAGGAGATAGTCCTGCAGCTGACACGCTTCTTCAAGTATTGGCATTTGAAAATGCAAACCCAGAGGGTCAGCGCTTCACCCGCTAAAAGCTAGTGGCGCTCCGGTTGATGAATTTATAAGAGCCTGTGCTGGCATAGGTGGAGTTGCTTATCAGCTGAAATTCTTGCTTCCACAATTCAGAAAGGTACTCCTAAACTAACTTGTTTTAATTGTGGGAAACCTGGACATATAAAAAGAGACTGCAAGAGTAAAAAATATAATTCCTCACAAAAAGTGTTTAAGGTGCCTTTAGGGTTCTGTAGACGCTGCGGGAGAGGGAGGCATTGGACTCAGACATGTAGATCCCACACTGATAGGGATGGCAACCCTCTCCCCCCACCGGGAAATGGTGGGGAGGGGCCTCGGACTGGCCCCCCACAGAACAACAATACAGGGTCTCCTCCCTTCCCTCTTAGTAATGGGGTGGCACACCAAATGAGCAATTTTCCAAATTAACAGTGTCCGATCATCAGGCAGCCACCCTCAGCAGTGCTGCTGCTGATCTTAGTTCTGCTCAAAATTATACTTTGTCCCTGGTGGAAGAGTGTACAAATTATCAACAGTTGTCTTTTGTTCCATCCCTCCAAAGACTAGACTGTGGGACTGATTATAGGCTATAGCAGTTCCACCATAAAGGGATTGTTTGTACATGTAGGAGTGATAGATGAAGATTACAATGGAGAAATTAAAATTATGGCAAGTGTTTCCAAAACACTACACGTTCTCCCTGGACAGCGTGTAGCCCAATTGTTGCTTCTTCCTTATGTAACCTTCCCAAAAATAGAACAGTCCCGAGGTGGTGGCTTCGGTACTACAGGGAAGAAAATTTTGGAGGAAACATTAATTGATGATCAGAGACCCACTCTGATCTTAAAAATACAAGACATAGAATTTCTAAGACTAATTGACACTGGGGCTGATGTCTCCATTATTTCTTTAAGTGCATGGCCTACATCTTGGGATAAACTAAAAGTACAAATTACCTTATCTGAGGAGAGAGTAAAGATGGCAGCATGAGAGGAGAGACAGAGGCTTCCACCTAAAACTGGATACAATTAGAAAATATAGTTGGTGCAACTAATCCTGAGAGAGCAACAGGAAAGAGGATGGTGCCAGACTGCATACACCTGGAGAAAAGAGCAGACCTCACTGAATGGGGTAACGCACCAGAGCTGCGGCTCAGTGGGACCCGAGCCCTTCCCTCACCCCAGCTCACAAGCGGGAGGAAGAGAAACGGAGCAGAGAGGGAGTGGAAGGCTTGGGACTGCTGAATACCTAGCTCCGGAGAGCACAAACCTACATTTCATGGTGCTTTCATGAGACTCGCATGACTACCAGGTTGGAAAGTTAATACAGGCAGAGTTCCTGGGGTGACTGGGATTCTGGCCACTTGTGGAAAGCAGGGATCCATATCCGGCTGCTCTGGGACTAAAGCTTATACCTGTGTGACTGGCTCAGGCAGTGGAGACAGGCACAGCAGCCAGGAGGCAGGGAACAGCTCTTTCCTATCCCCAGGCACCAGAACCGATCCCCTGCGACCTTCAACATTGCTTCAGGGGCTGAGCAGCTCCAGAATAGAGCTTCTGGACACTAGAGGGCGCCATATACAAACATGAAACACCAAAGGAACTCTGTCCAGATTAAAATTATTAGTACAACTCCCAAGAAAGATTTAAATGATATGGACCTTGTGACTCTTCCTGAAAGGGAGTTCAAAATAAAAATCATCAACATTCTAATGGAGGTACAGAAAGATATCCAAGAACTCAGGAATGAATTCAGGTCAGAGATCCAATCATTGAAGAGCATGATGGAAGGTATTAAAAGCAGGTTGGATGTGGTGGAGAAGATAATAAATGAAATCGAAACTAGAGAAGAGGAATACAAAGAAGCTGAGGCACAGAGAGAAAAAAGGATCTCTAAAAATGAAAGAATATTGAGAGAACTGTGACCAATCCAAGCGGAACAATATTTGCATTATAGGGATACCAGAAAAAGAAGAGAGAGAGAAAGGGATAGAAAGTGTCTTTGAGGAGGTAGTTGCTGAAAACTTCCCCAATCTGGGGAAGAAGATAGTCTCTCAAGACATGGAAATCCACAGATCTCTCAACACAAGGGACCCAAGGGAGACAACACCAAGATACATAGTAATTAAAATGGGAAAGATCAAGGATAAGGACAGACTGTTAAAAACAGCCAGAGACAGAAATAAGATCACATACAAAGGAAAGCCCATCAAGCTAACATCAGACTTCTCAGCAGAAACCTTACAGGCCAGAAGGGAATGGCATGATGTATTTAATGCTATGAAGCAGAAGGGCCTGGAACCAAGATTACTTTATCCAGCAAGATTATCATTTAAATTTGAAGGAGGGATTAAACAATTTCCAGATAAACAAAAGCTGAGAGAATTTACCTCCCACAAACAATCTCTACAGTCTATTTTGGAGGGACTGCTATAGAAGGAAGTGTTCCTAAGGTTGAATAGCTGTCACCAGAGGTAATAAAACCACAGTAAAGAAAGTAGAACAGCTAATTATGAAGCAAATGCAAAATTAAATTAACTATCCCCAATGTCAATCAGGGGATAGACAAAGAGTACAGAATTTGATACCTAATATATAAAGAATGAAGGAGGAGAAAAAGAAAAGAACCTTTAGAATGTGTTTGTAACAGCATAGTAAGTGAGTTAAGTTAGACTCTTAGATAGTAAGGAAAGTAACCCAGAACCTTTGGTAACCATGAATCTAAAGCCTGCAATGACAATAAGTACATACCTATCGATAATCACCCTAAATGTAAAAGGACTGAATGCACCAAACAAAAGACACAGAGTCACTGAATGGATAAAAAAACAAGATTCATCTATATGCTGCTTACAAGAGACTCATCTCAAACCCAAAAACATGCAAGGACTAAAAGTCAAGGGATGGAAAAAGATATTTCATGCAAACAACAGAGAGAAGAAAGCAGGTGTTGCAGTACTAGTATCAAACAAAATAGACTTCAAAACAAAGAAAGTAACAAGAGATAAAGAAGGACATTACATAATGATAAAGGGCTCAGTCCAACAAGAGGATATAACCATTATAAATATATATGCACCCAACACAGGAGCACCAACATACCTGAAACAAATATTAGCAGAACTAAAGGAGGAAACAGAATGCAATGCATTCATTTTAGGAGACTTCAACACACCATTCACTCCAAAGGACAGATCCACCAGACAGAAAATAAGTAAGGACACAGAGTCACTGAACACCACACTAGAACAGATGGACCTAATAGACATCTATAGAACTCTACACCCAAAAGCAACAGGATACACATTCTTCTCAAGTGTCCATGGAACATTCTCCAGAATAGACCACATACTCGGCCACAAAAAGAGCCTCAGTGAATTCAAAAAGATTGAAATTCTAGCAACCAACTTTTCAGACCACAAAGGTATAAAACTAGAAATAAATTGTACAAAGAAAACAAAAAGGCTCACAAACACATGGAGGCTTAACAACACGCTTCTAAATACTCAAAGGATCAACGACCAAATTAAAATGGAGATCCAGCAATATATAGAAATAAATGACAACATCACAAAGCCCCAACTTCGGTGGGAGAGAGTAAAAGCAGTCTTAAGAGGAAAGTATACAGCAATCCAGGCATATTTAAAGAAGAACAAATCCAAATGAATAGTCTGTCATAATTATCAAAATTGGAAAAAGTAGAACAAATGAGGCCTAAAGTCAGCAGAAGGAGGGACATAATAAAGATCAGAGAAGAAATAAACAAAATTGAGAAGAATAAAACAATAGAAAAAATCAATGAAACGAAGAGATGGTTCTTTGAGAAAATAAACAAAATAGATAAGCCTCTAGCCAGACTTATTAAGAGAAAAAGAGAATCAACATACATCAACAGAATCAGAAATGAGAAAGGAAACATCACGACAGACCAACAGAAATACAAAGAATTATTAGAGACTACTATGAAAACCTATATGCTAAGAAGCTGGAAAACCTAGAAGAAATGGACAACTTCCTAGAAAAATACAACCTTCCAAGACTGACCAAGGAAGAAACACAAAATCTAAACAAACCAATTACCAGCAAAGAAATTGAAGCAGTAATCAAAAAACTACCCAAGAAAAAAAAACTCGGGCCAGTTGGATTTACCTCAGAATTTTATCAGACATACAGAGAAGATATAATACCCATTCTCCTTAAAGTTTTCCAAAAAATAGAAGAGGAGGGAATACTCCCAAACTCATTCTATGAAGCCAACATCACCCTAATACCGAAACCAGGCAAAAACCCCACCAAAAAAGAAAATTACAGACCAATATCCCTGATGAATGTAGATGCAAAAATACTCAATAAAATATTAGCACACCAAATTCAAAAATACATCAAAAGGATCATACACCATGACCAAGTGGGATTCATCCCAGGAATGCAAGGATGGTACAATGTTCGAAAATCCATCAACATCATCCACCACATAAAAAGAAGGACAAAAACCACATGATCATCTCCATAGATGCTGAAAAAGCATTTGACAAAATTCAACCTCCATTCATGATAAAAACTCTCAATAAAATGGGTATAGAGGACAAGTACCTCAACATAATGAAGGCCATATATGATAAACCCACAGCCAACATCATACTGAACAGTGAGAAGCTGAAAGCTTTTCCTCTGAGATCAGGAACGAGACAGGGATGCCCACTCTCCCCACTGTTCTTCAACATAGTACTGGAGGTCCTAGCCAAGGCAATTAGACAAAACAAAGAAATACAAGGAATCTAAATTTTTAAAGAAGAAGTTAAACTGTCACTATTTGCAGATGACATGATATTGTACATAAAAATCCCTAAAGACTCCACTCCAAAACTACTAGAACTGATATCAGAATACAGCAAAGTTGCAGGATACAAAATTAACACACAGAAATCTGTGGCTTTCCTATACACTAACAATGAACCAATAGAAAGAGAAATCAGGAAAACAATTCCATTCACAATTACATCAAAAAGAATAAAATACTTAGGAATAAACCTTACGAAGGAAGTGAAAGACCTATACCCTGAAAGCTATAAGACACTCTTAAGAGAAATTAAAGGGGACACTAACAAATGGAAACTCATCCCATGCTCTTGGCCAGGAAGACTTAATATCAAAATGGCCATCCTGCCCAAAGCAATATACAGATTTGATGCAATCCCTATCAAATTACCAACAACATTCTTCAATGAACTAGAACAAATAGTTCAAAAATTCATATGGAAACACCAAAGACCCTGAATAGCCAAAGCAACCCTGAGAAGGAAGAATAAGGTGGGGGGGATCTCTCTCCCCAACTTCAAGCTCTGCTACAAAGCCGAAGTAATCAAGAGAGTTTGTTACTGGCACAAGAACAGAGCCACAGACCAGTGGAACAGAATAGACACCCCAGATATTAACCCAAACATATATGGTCAATTAATATATGACAAACAAGCCATGGACATACAATGGGGAAATAGCAGTCTCTTCAACAGATGGTGCTGGCAAAACTGGACAGCTACACGTAAGAGAATGAAACTGGATCACTGTCTAACCCCATACACCAAAGTAAATTCGAAATGGATCAAAGACCTGAGTGTAAGTCATGAAACTGTAAAACTCTTAGAAAAAAACATAGGCAAAAATCTCTTTGATGTGAACATTAGCGACTTCTTCATGAATATATCTCTCCGGGCAAGAAAAACAAAAGCAAAAATGAACAAGTGGGACTATATCAAGCTGAAAAGCTTCTGTACAGCAAAGGACACCATCAATAGAACAAAAAGGTAACCTACAGTATGGGAGAATATTTTTGTAAATGACAGATCCGATAAAGGGTTGACATCCAAAATATATAAAGAGCTCATGCACCTCAACAAATAAAAGCAAATAATCCAATAAAAAAATGGTCAGAGGAGCTGAACAGACAGTTCTCCAAAGAAGAAATTCAGATGGCCAACAGACACATGAAGAGATGCTCCACATCGCTTGTCATCAGAGAAATGCAAATTAAAACCACAATGAGGTATCACCTCACACCAGTAAGGATCACCACCATCCAAAAGACAAACAACAACAAATGTTGGCGAGGTTGTAGAGAAAGGGGAACCCTCCTACACTGCTGGTGGGGATGTAAATTAGTTCAACCATTGTGAAAAGCAGTATGGAGGTTCCTCAAAAAGCTCAAAATAGATGTACCATTTGACCCAGGAATCCCACTTCTAGGAATTTACCCTACGAATGCAGCAGCCCAGTTTGAAAAAGACAGATGCACCCCTATGTTTATTACAGCACTCTTTACAGTAGCCAAGAAATGGAAGCAACCTAAGTGTCCATCAATAGATGAATGGATAAAGAAGAGGTGGTACATATACACAATGGAATATTATTCAGCCATAAGAAGAAAACAAATTCTACCATTTGCAACAACATGGATGGCACTAGAGGGTATTATGCTCAGTGAAATAACTCAGGTGGAAAAAGACAAGTACCAAATGATTTCACTCATATGTGGAGTATAAGATCAAAGAAAAACTGAAGGAACATAATAGCAGCAGAATCACAGAACCCAAGAATGGACTAACGGTTACCAAAGGGAAAGGGACTGGGCAGGAAGGGTGGGAAGGGTGGGATAAGGGTAGGGAAAAAGAAAGGGGGCCTTACAATTAGCATGTATAATGTAGGGGGGGTGCATAGGGAGGGATGTGCAACACAGAGAAGACAAGTAGTGAGTCTACAGCATATTACTACGCTGCTGGACAGTGACTGTAATGGGGTTTGTGGGGGGAGACTTGGTGAAGGGGGGAGTCTAGTAACCATAAAGTTCTTCATGTAATTGTAGATTAATGATAATAAAATGAATAAAAAATTATCTTATCTGAGTTGGGAAGTACTTGAGATGTCTTTCAAAGCTCCTCACCCATGACATGTGTCGGGCCAGAGGGACAAATGGCTGATGTCTCTTTTTATATAGTGGATATCTCCATCAATCTTTGGGGCCAAGATGTAAACAATTTGGAGCTTTTTCTTAATATTCCATCTTTGTCCCCACAAGCCAAGAATATCATGATGAATATGGAATTTGATCCTTTCACCCATGCTGATCCACCACAAATAAATCTCACACAAAAACCTTTAAACTAAAGGCCACTACCTACCAGTTTCCTTGAGTGTTTCAGCTAGAATGGGTCCAACATGAACCTATCTGGGTGGAGCAGTGGCTGCTTCCAAAAGATAAACTCGAGGCTCTAAAATCTTTAGTTCAGGAACAGTTAGAACTTCAACATATTGAACCATCTGTCTCCTCTTGGAATTCACCAGTATTTGTTATAAAAAAAGCTAGTGGCAAATGGAGGCATTTGACAGATTTAAGAGAAGTTAATAAATGCATTAGGCCTATGGGTCCTCTACAATTAGGAGTGCCCTGCCCCTCTATGGCCCCAAAGATTGGCCCTTATTAGTGATTGATTTGAAAGATTTTTTTTGCCACCCCTCTACAAGATTCAGATAAAGAAAAATTCACATTTACTGTTCCTAACTATAACTATGATAGGCCCACAGCCAGATATCAGTGGCGTGTCCTGCCTCAAGATATGCTCAGTAGCCCAACCTTATGCCAAGAATTTGTAGACAGAACCCTCTTGCCAGTTAGACAACAATATCCTCAAATTGTCTTACATCATTATATGGATGATATTCTTTTAGCCACACCTACTGTATCTATGCAACAAGAAGCTTATCAACATCTTCTATCTCAATTGTCCTTATATAACTTATGTATAGCTCCTGAAAAAGTACAGCAAAGCCTTCATATACATTATTTTGGATACATTCTAAGGGATGCACAAATCAAACATCAAAGGACTTCAATTAGACGTGACAACTTAAAGACCTTGAATGATTTCCAGAAACTTTTAGGTGACATTAATTGGTTATGTCCCTCCTTAGGCATCCCTTACCTATGCCTTGCAGCATCTATTTCACACTCTAGAGGGTGCCCCACAGTTGGATAGCCCTCGCTCCTTATCCCCTTTGGCTGAACAAGAACTCCAATTTGTTGAACAACGTATTTCAGAAGCCTTTCTTTCACGCCTAGACCCTTCATATCCTCTCTCATTGTACATTTTCCATACTCCTCACTCACCTTCTGCTGCGCTAGGCCATCCCTCACAGTCTTTTAGAATGGATTTTTTTACCTAACAAACAAAACAAACAGCTGGTGACGTATCTTGATAAACTTGCTTGCTTAATTCTTAAAGGTCATCATTGGTGTCGTCAACTTCAAGGTGTCGATCCTTCCCAAATTATTTCTAATTTATCCTCAGAAATTTCTCAGTGTCTTGAGTTCCACCTCAATTGGCAGATCACCTGTGCTGATTTTCAAGGTACATTTGATAATCATTATCCTCCTAACAAACTTTTTCCTTTCTAAAGATTGGCCTAATGGTGCCTCTCACCATCATCGCTTCAATCCCAGTTACAGGCCCTACGCTTTTCACAGGCACCTCCAGTTCTGGAAAAGCTGGATATTGGTCAGAGAATAAACAGAAAATTGTTTTATCTCCATACGCCTCCGTCCAACAGAGTGAATTGTTTGCTATTCTCTTAGCTCTTCAAGATTTTCCCTGCCCTTTTAATATTGTCAGTGACTCTCAATATGCTGTGTATACTGTATCCCTGTTGCCTTTTACACACTTGCCCTTCTCATTTGCTTCACAACCTACTTCCCTCCGGTCACTCTTCTATGCTGTCCAGTCACTTATTCTCCATCGCTTTTCACCTTTTTTTCATCACTCATGTTTGTTCACATTCTTCTCTTCCATGTCCTCTTAGTTATGGAAATGCTAAAATTGGTTCTCTCCTAATAGGTACTATCCAAGCAGCAACAGAAGAACATGCCCTGCATACTAATGCCCGTGGTCTACGTTCCCGATTCCATATCACACGCCAGCAGGCCCGTGATATCCTCTGCTCTTGTTCCATTTGTCAATCCCTTAACACCCCGTCTCTCTCACCAGGATGTAATCCCCGTGGTCTTTACAGGAACCATATCTGCCAAATGAATGTTTTTCAATTCCCTCCCTTTGGGAAGCTGCGCTGCATTCACCACACCATTGACACTTTTTCTCATTTTCAGTGGGAAACCCCTTCATCTTCTGAAAAAGCCGATACCGTCATTCAGCATCTGTTATCCTGCTTTGCTGTTATGGGTCTCCCCCAAACTTTGAAGACTGATAATGCCCCTGCATACACCTCTAAAAAATTATCCACTTTCCTACAATAGTATCATATTCAACACATTATTGGCATCCCTTTTAATAGTCAAGGTCAAGCCATTACTGAACATGCCAATAGGACATTCAAAGATTATTTACATAAACACAAAGGAGGAGATACAGGAGATTCTCTTATTACCGGGACCCCACAGATGCTTATATACAAAGTTTTATTTACTCTCAATTTTTTGAATCACTGGAATGCACTCCCTAGGGGTTCGGCAGCAGAAACACATTTTACCCCCTCAACTACTCATTCTTCTGTTTACGAATCCGTCTTTTACAGGACTCTGGAAGGACAATGGCTCCCTGGATATATCTTACATTGCGGATGTGGTTATGCTTACGTTTCCACAGGAAACCAGTGTAAGTGGCTACCTAGCAAACACCTGAAATTGCGCCATGACCAAACGTAGTAGGGATGAAGATTTTCTATGAGAATTCCAAGACCTCAATGTCAGGGCTCAGATCCATACTAGGGGAACTAGACAGGCCTCAGTCCCCACCTGGGGACAGTTAAAGAAGCTCACCCAAGAAGGTGAACATGTTGTTCAACAACAGGCCAAACGTTGACACCTTCATCTCTCTTTTTGGCGATGATGGCCATTGTCACATGTCAGGTAGGAGCAGATTATGTATCCTGGGCCTACATCCCAAACCCCCTCTTTTCCAGGCTGTCTCATGGGGAGATCCTGAAGTTTTAGTGTATACGAATGAAACACAATGGATGCCAGGACCTTTTGACTCTCTTCTGCCTGCACATCCCAATGAAGAAGGGAAACCCGCTGAAGGAAATAACAATTCTTGTTCTTTCCCCTTTGGAGCAGAGGATATCCCCCTCTGCATTGGACAGGGGTCTCATTGTCTTCAAATGTAGCACGAGGCCTGGGGTCTCAGATATAATCATTCTCATCTCACCTCGAGCAGCTTTTTGCTATCTGTAGAAAACTTTAAAGTAGGAAATAGTACCACAGAGAGACACCCCCCTATGCTTGTCTCTTAATGCCTGATTCCTGAAGTAAATGCTGAGATTTCTCATTTTACATGGACCCAATGTAGAGGGCTTAATCCAAAAATATTAATATCCAGTACAGAAGCAAATAATCTTTCTCCATTATTGATTGGAGTCCTCATGGTGATTTTAGAACAAAATTTTCCCAAATACATCTCAAGTGGCATAAAGAAAACCACAGCATCTCTGCCCAAGCTAATGAAACTATTATTTGGCATGAGGCAGGGTTGACTCCCCCTCTGCCTCATTTGAATGGATCGGTAATGATTCAGGGACATATTTGGAAACTGCTTGCAGCCCTTGAAGCTATTAAGACATGGAGAGGAATCATGTCGTATGAGAATAACTCCATTAAAATACATTTACATACTCACATCACTAAAAATATTCAAGCATGCGTACGATTGCCTTTTCTCCTTCTAAAGGGCTCCGTGATCTGGCACCTGGAGAATGGATCTCTAAATTGTACCTCAAGAGTGTCAGCTTTTTACTTGCATCAATGCCTCTCTAACTTTAAATTTTAGTTCACAGAGCCTTTATTTGCTTCACGCACGGACAGAACTCTGGCTCCCGGTGAATGTCACCCGTCCCTGGAGCGAGTCTGCTGGAATAACACAATTATACCAATTAGTTACCAACCTCACTCAAGAACAAAGTGCTTTGTAGGGACACTTATAACTGTAGTTTTAGGACTTATACCTATTGCTTCTACAGCAGCAGTAGCAGGAGTAGCTCTATAAGAAAGTCTCCAAACAGCAGATTTTGTGCAAAATTGGCATTATAATTCTCATTTATTATGGCAGCAACAACATAATATTGATATTCAATTGGAAACTATTCAAAATCTTAAACAGTCTCCTGGCTTGGAAACCAGATTCACATACTTACTATGCAATCCTCACTGAGATGTGACTGGAATTCCACTCAGTTCTGTGTAACCTCAATCCCATATAATACATCATCAGAATGGGCTAAGATAAAAGATCTTCTTTGGGGGCACAAAAACACATCTGTGAGAATATGAGAACTTGAAACCCAAATAACCAACGCCTTTGCCCAAGAACTTCCCAAATAAAGTGGAGAAGATATTTTTTAAAAAAAATAGCTCAAGAGCTCTCCAACCTTAACCCTATATCACAGATTAAAAGTGCTTTTGTTTTCTGTATGCTTAGCTCAGGAACTTTGTCCTTACTAATCTGTTTCTGTCTCCTAGTCTACTGCTGGAGGAAATGAAGAAAACAAACCATGAAGCAAAATGCTCAAGTTATGTCTGTCTTTTGACATGTTTGATCTCAGCCATGTAATATTTAAGGAAAGGAGGAGATGATGGGGATGGCCTTTGTCTTCTCACATGTCTGAATGCAGCATGGGAAAGCACCAGCTTGAGAACAACTGGTGCAGTCTTTGGACATTATCAGCCCACGAAGCATATCTTGTCCTCGAAAACGAGCCAGGATGCCTCACTCTGAAAACAGGGAGACCTTGAGGATGTGTGAAAACACTGCCCCTGCTTACTGGGCAGACGTTAAGAAAATCAACAAGGTGCTCTGGCCTGTCCCCCCTGATAAGGGAAAGATGAGTATAGCACTTGGCTGAGGTCTGAGAAAGGCAGTATAAAAATAAAGGTGCTGCGCCACATCGGGGCTGCAGCCATTGTCTGTCTGTCTGTGTTGTCTGTGTTTTTTGTTCTCTCATTTCACCCAGAGAAAATGTGCGGCACACTACAGCTGGTTTCTTTGTGGTGGCTCCACATTCCAGATTCCACGTCAACAAAATTTATAGAATTAATACAACTAAAAAGAGCAGGAATAACTAATTGCACAGGGGATCTCAAGTGCTTCCAAGAATAACCAAATGTGTCATATAACCATTCCTCACTAAAAAGAGCTGTGTCTTAGCCTGTATTATCTTCCCCCCAAAAAGCATAACCTGAGTTCAAGTGCACACCTATAAGCTATTTATTTTGTAAAGTAACCCTAGAAACAGGAGGAGACTGGGAATAAGTTAGGGAAAGAGGGAAAGGCAGTTCAGGGGGTTTGTCAGCAAGCAGACTGTGTCTGTGGGGCTCAGTCACACTGGGAAGCCTCGCAGGAACCATATCTCAAAATTGCCAATCTGAGTGATTTTAAGAAGTGTTTATCCACCTGCTTCCATCCTCATTAGTCAAGAATTGCCCCCTGGTAATTACCCTCTGGATATAGCTCTCACATTTCCTGCTTGGTATATGTGTCAAAATGGCTGAGCTGGGTTTTGCCTGTATTCTATACTGGTTCACAGAACAACAGGGCCAAAAGCAGGAGACACACTGTGCAGCTGAGGCAAGTTGCTGTCAAGTTATTCCTCTAAGCAGTACACTGTCACTGCAGTACCTGGATGGGAAGCAGGGTGGAGAGACTGGGAAGCAGAGCGAGGAGTCACCCAACGTAGTCCAGCACGTGCACTGCTCAGATCTAGGGCCCTTTGCTAAAGCCCATCGGTCACAAGAAACCAGCTGCAGTCCCCACTGCTGCAAGGCATCCCACAATTATCACTGGTGGTATCTTTGGATAAAGTGAAGGTTCCAGTGGCCAGGACTCTCACCTGGCCCTGATCGGCTAGCTCACTCCACATGTGTGGGCAATATGTCGTTATTGACTCTATATAAAGAGCTCCACCCAGTGCTCTGGGCGACATGGTGGCATGGCTGCAAGGCTGCAGGAGAGCAGAGATGAGACTGGAGTGGCGGCAGCACCAAGTACAGAGACTGGGACGGCTAAGGGGCTAGAGTGGCCCATAGACAGAGACCGGTTTGCTGTGTGCAGACTTCTCTGAGAGAATGGGAATCTAGTGATTGGCCTGCTACCTTGGGAATAAAAGTTGGGCATAAACCCTTTCACTCCAAGAACGTTCCACTGTCATTTCTTTGGTCTCATTGAATCCACAATGAACTTGTACGGGGCTGAAACCCATTGGCAAGACAGTATCCTTCTCCTCCACCACCCATTTTAGGATTTCCCTGACACTTAAGCAACAATTCAGAAGCTCCAGGTTTCTTGTCTTGTCAGGATAACACAGACCTCTGTGAGAAGCCACAGTCAGTTACATGACTGGGCTCTGACCGAGGTTGCTGCAAATACCTACCCATAGTCATGACTGGGCATAGAAGCACCAAGGAATTCTCCTGGATTCCAGAGGTACAGCTCATCCCCACTGTATAACACATCTGTTATAGGTAATCAGGATCTGTCATCCCACACATACAGTTAACTCCTTTGTCTGAGGGTTGAAGAGTTAAAATAATGAGATAATAGAGGGGCTTCAGGCAATTTGAATCCTTACCTCTGGTAGAAATATTTCCCTGATGGTATCCAGAACCTTTATTTCTGCAGAGCCTTGGCATGGGAAGCACAGACTCCAAAGGAGGGCCACTTGGAGTAATGGTTAGAGGGGCCAATCCTTCCTGTAACCTTTGGTTCCATTTCCATATGTTCTTCTTACAGGGACACAGCATCACATATCACCATCTATAAACCATTATTTCAGTGCATACCCTACATTTGCAGGACCACCTGAAGACCAGTGGTGTGCTAGTAAGTTGACCTCTTTTCAAAGTCATCTCTTGCTCTGGGTCCCATTCACACCTAGCCAACTTTCAGGTCACTAATAAATGGATCAGGGAAGTATTTCCAAGTGTGTTATATGACACTTCCAAAATCCAAAGAGGCTTACTGAGGGCAGAATCTCTTTTTTACAGGACTTCTAAACACTTTGCCTGTATGACCAGCCCCCGAATCTTCCTGGAATTTCTCTTATCCTCTGCCACTCATGTGTCCTACTGAGACATCAGAGTACATCCTAATTCTGTTGAACATGTCCAATTAGCCTGATGTCAATAATAAGTGAACTAACAGAATACTCTACAGAATGTCAGGAAACTCAGGGTCGTCAGACTATAATGTTAACAAAGAACAGGAGAGTTAACAAAAACCCTGGGACAAAACAGTGATTGTGTAGTGACTACAGGACCATCTCCAGGGACTGCCATGGGGGTTTTGTGGATTTCACAGCATGGCCTGAATTGACAGAGGCAAAACTGAGCCTGTCATTTTCTTTTTCAAAGTTAACAAAATCCAGCCAACTCCACAATTATCAGCACAATGTTACTCAATGCTATTAATTTATAAGCCAGGACTTACTACCTCCTGCACATCTTAGCTTATCACCAAAGTCTTGATTATGCCGATGCTATTGCATGCCAAGGGTTATAACACCCTACCTCCTGCCGCCAACAGAGAGGTCTGATCACTAAGTGACCAGTGAATTACTGCCTCCAGAATTCCATCTTAAGGTCTCATAGGAAAGTACTACTAGAGCTACTTATAGTACCAACTATTCTCACCTGGGTTTCTCCCTTAAGCAGAGACTGAGATTGAGCTTGCATTTGGGGGTGTGCTCATCCTCTAGAACGGGTCCCTCAGAGGAACCATTCAGAACCTCAGAATTCTCTACCTGTAGAAGAAAAACAGTATTTATCCACCAACTCCTATCCCCACTGTCTAAGTTCATCTCTTGGAGTGATAAGGTTCTCACACTCCCCAGCTCTGAACATTCATCAGAATGCAGAGGGTTTCTGCAGGTGTCCCATGCACATGTGGCAGAGATGCCCTAAGGCAGAAAATGAGATCCCCATCTGAAGTGAGGTGCTGTCCAGTTACTCCTGTTTGTTAGGAAGGAAAATATATATAAGCAGGGTAGAAAGAGAATAAGGCCAGTAAAGTCCACTAAAAGGGACTCAAAGAGTTAACCAGTTAAAATAGAAAGCTCAGAAGGCCAGAAGCAACTTGACTTAGAACTGGGAGTTGAACTTAAGGAGTTGAATACTCCCCAGATAAAGAAAAATTCAATTAGAACATACCATTGTAAGAATTACTTTGGCCTACTCAAAGGCCCAGCTTATTTAGGAAGAATTCTACTTTAAAGCTAAGATTGAATTTCAGTCAAAAAGATGGTGGCTCAGACCACCTTGAAGGCAGGGCAGACAGTCTTAATACATATGCTTCCAGATAGAAACTGATATCTTGGAAAGGAATCAAAGCAGAAAATTTCTTGTGTTAAAAGAATAAACTTAATGTCTTATCAAAGATGAACATTCTGGGACCATTTGGCAGGTCCACACTTGGCCCTTGGTCACTTTCCTGAAAATCCTCAACTGCCTATAATATACCCCAGACCCTAGACCCTTAGACACACTCCTCTCTCCGAGGTCGCCCACACTTTCTAAGTGTGTAACTTTAATATAAGTCTGTCCCAATCTCTCAGTGCACTCGTCTCTCTGAGGTCACCTGCACTCTTTCTCCAAGTGTGCAGCTTTTGCCTTAAATAAACTTCTCACTATTCAACTTACAATGTTTTGTCTCTGCCCTTTGCCAGTGGTAAGTGTCTTTATTACTTTTCTTTGTCATTCTAATCCTCCAGATTTAAGATCATATCTTCACTCCCTCTGTCCTATTTCAGAAAAGTAAAGAGGGGCTGCTGAGAACTCAGATCTGGGCTTGCAAATTACTGTCGCCTGGGTGACCTGGATGAAACTACATTTTATGGTCATGCTCTTTAGTAGCCTGCCTGAAAGTCTCCTTTGTCTCTAGGAAGTTAGCAAAACATAATCACACTCCATCCAGTGTTCTGTGGCCCCCCCCAAACACTGGGGTGGTAGGGACTGAGTTCCCGCACCATGCAGATCCAAGCAGACCCTGGATGCCAGGTGACACTGGTTTAAGAAATCAGCAGGGGATGGGCCCCATGCTGAGTAGCAGTTCAATGAACTTCCTTTTTTATTCTAATCTGTCATTCCCTGACACTCTCGCTTTAATAAATTCCTTCCTCACCTTGTACTTTGACTTCCTTGTGTCTCTGAACTGATCCCCCCAACATCTCCTCCCTGAGGTCAACTGCACTTTCTCTCTTTTTAATTAAGTAACTTTAAATAAAACTTTTACTCTTCTTCACTACTGTGTCTCTGCCCTTCAATGCTCTGTTGTGACGGGGACAAGAACTGAGGAAAATACACAGTGCTCCCCTAACGTGTTCACTCCATGTTTCTACAGCAATGTTTGGGGAGGACAAAAAGTGGGTTTAGAGGATGTGAGGTAAGACACAGGCAGTGCAGCCCATGCTCCATGAAGGAAAGGGGTCTGAAATTCCTAGCAGACACTTGCTGGGTATACCAGAGCCTCCATTAAACATGTAACAGGATTCAGTCTGTATACTCCATGAGGCCAAGTATAGGGTGTGTCTTATTTGTCACTGCAAGTGCTCAACAAGTATTTTGAATGTGTAAAAGAATTAATCAACTAACAATGCTGCTTATTGAATTCTTAATGGAAGAAAATTTAAAAGCATGTTATCTCACCCAATATGTAGATATAGGACTCCTATCAAGTAACTCAATATTTTATGTTTATAAAATACATATTATCCAGACCATCTCAGTCATGTCTCAGCAGAGACAGACATCTGAGACAAGGATGGACATATTTCTGTAGGTTCAATTATCCTGTATTTACAGAACAAACATGGAAAGTTAAATGACTGTTCATTAACCAAAGTTAACATGAAAGATTGTGAAATGAAGCAGAGTTTAAAGTAGCTCATAAACAGAAGAAGATGTAGTCAGTTTTTATTTTGGCTTTGAGAAATATTATGTTCTGTCCCACCCTATTCAATAGCAAAGTGATGCCCAAGTTTAGGTAAGTATGTGATAGTACTATAGCACTATAGAGCTTCTCCAGATCCCTCCTTACTGGGTATATTTTTGTCTATTTTGTTTGTGTATATGTAGAGTGAACAGGCAGATAAAAAGAGTGAGACAAAGAAAATAAGGTTTCAGCTTAATTTTGAAGAGTTGCCTCTAACACATGGAAAGTCTTCCGAATTCATTTTGCAAATAATTTGAGTTGATATTTCCTTTACTCTGATTTCTCCATCCCTTTTAAGACAAAATGCTTGCATATCTAAGATGGCCAGTTATGATGAAATATAGCCATAAAGAGTGTTTATGACAACACAACAAATAGGCTTAAGTTCTGAGCCAATGACCCCAGAGACCATACCAACTTCTAATTTTATGGCTTTCAACTTTTTCCAAGTATGCAGACCCTATTTTATGATAAAAAAATTTATCAACATCTCCCACCCCTACATTACTCTTAATTCACTTCTTTCAAATAAAAGTGCATTTCAATGGTCAGAAGAGTACTAGGTATGATTGAAAAATAGTAGCATAAGAAATATGCTTCGTTTTCAGTCATTGCTTACTTGCTGATAGGAGAGAACTGGTTTAGAAATGGCCTGGATCAAAGTGTTTTAAATTCAGATTCTACTTTCAAGAAAACTCTCTAAGGCTCAGCTTTCTCCTCTATAAAAAAGAGATTGATGATATATATTCTTCATGTGCTACCATAAAGGTCGAGTGAGGAAATCCATCTAAAGTGTTCAGCATAGTGCATAGCAAATGTTAAACTCCAAGTCAATGTCTCTTAGTAGTATGCTATGCATATGGATCTACTGACTTTGCGATAACATTGATTCCTTTCCCAAAGACTGGGAAAAAAACACTATTAATTAATCTAGCCAGTCCAGGTTGCTGAGCAATGAACATTTAGGCTACAATAGCTGCAGTATAGAAATAGAAATATTACTAATAGCGTCTATACAGTCTTGGGAATTTGGGGGCTAGGTCATTTAGAATTTTACCTAAGTACCAGTGGATTTTTTATTGGAATTTGACAAACTTGGAGTAAATTTAAGAATGACCTAAAACACAAGTTGATGATCAGAAAATTCTCACTGAAAATAATCTTCACCACATCTCCAATTTACTGTAAATCAGTAATCTTCTTAGTAAGAATTCCAAATTCCTATATGTAAATTTAATTTGTAATGTTCTGCCTACCAATGTATATATAAGAACAACAACCTTTATTTTAGATAAACTTGGAAAAGCTAATTTAAATTCTTAAGCACTGCACACATTTTAGGTAATATATCATGAAGGCATTATAAGAGATGAAGGAGAAAAGAGGTAATAACAAGGAAAAATGGTAATGTTTTCTTTTTATTACCATTAACACCCCACCAAAAAAGGGGATGCTTCATCTATTGCTTATATACTTTGTGGTTTTTCCCTGTTGTTCTATATTCTGCAAAATCTTTTTGTGCTTTTATTTATTACCATAGCTCTTCTACCTTTTACTTTTGTGATTGTTAGATTTTTTATTGACTAGAAGGTAAAGAAATACAGCTGAATCACAAGTCTAATTCTCCTTGTTACTCAGTGACTTTAAAAAAAATTTCAAAACTTTAAAAAACAAATGGTATTGAATGGGCTGCTCATTATCAAACAATTTTCCTTGAACAGCAATGGCTCAAACATACTTAAAGTTAAAAATGATATAATTGTATTTATTAGAGGACTGTTAATAGCAGAAAAGATATGCCACACACATTTAAAAGCACATAGGTTGATCAGGGTCCTCCCAGTGTAAAATAACTACACAAAGAGGGTCCACTAGCAACTTTTGCATCAGAAAGCAATTATCACTACTTAACATGTAACTATTTATTAAAACATGAATATCTAGTCTATTCCACTAGAATTATATTCTACAGAGGCAAATGCTTTGTCTGCATTTTTATTACCTTATCCCAGTACTTAGTATAGCACCTGGATCAATAAAAATGTGTTTGAGTAAGCTATTAATGCTAGTCAAATTATTATAATTAACAATAAACAAAGAATTTTATGAACAATGTGCTACTATACTTATGCCACATGACTACAGACTAGGTAGAGTTGTTTTTAAAAACATAAGTTTTTTATATTATTTCTTCCTCTGACTTATCAGTCAATATTTATAGAATTAAACAATTTAACACTTATGAATTAACTATGGTTGAGAAAAATGATGTATCCTAAAAAAACAAAAGTTATATGTGTGCATTTTGAATTGAATTCTTATGTTTGAGTAGATGTTTTAAGTAGAATTTCCATTTAAATTGTTATCATTCAACTTGTAATACTGTATTAACCAAAGTTAATTGGTAAAGCTTACATACAAATCTCGGCCTATAACCAAAGTTCATGCTCTTTTCTACTGTTCTAAGAGATTTTTTATTCCATCAGGGGAAAGCCATCTACCCTACCCTACCAATAGGGATGGTCTAGACTAATCCACTTAGTGGGAAATACTCTGGTCTTAGAGTCAGGTTCTATACTCCAATCTCAAAGAATTTCGAATGACACTGATACTATCTAAGCTTCAGCATCCTTATTTGTAAAATTAGTTTATAATGTTCTGTCTATCAATGTATAAATTGCTATCCAGAGCAAATGAAACAAAAAGCATATGGAAATGATTTATAAACTAAACAATATGGAAGCACATATGCTATTGTTATTAGCATTCATCTATATCCATTCATATTGTCCAAAAGACTTAAGAGCTATGACTTTACACCAAATTTTCTTTGTGAGAATCCAGCAGAAATCTAGATATCTGAAGAAAGATAACCAGAAATAAATAGAAGAAACAGCCACTGACTGCTGCACTACATCCCTTTGTGTGTCTAACTGGACTCCTTTTTCAAAGCACATCTCAGAATTCACACAGCAGTACTTTGAATAAAGCAGAAGAGAAATATGTGAAGTTACCTATCATTATTCATTATGCATTATCCTCCTTTTTAAAGTCTCCACATTTGAAGTGAATATCAAAAGTGAGCTTTCTAATAGGAAATCAGAGAATCCTTCTTTTTCTTTTGAGAAACTGCATTAGAAATAGAATGAGAATAAAAATTTCTGTTACCAGAAAACAATTTTCCTCTGCTAGCTCTTGTTATCCCCAACTTGGAGTTTAGATATGACATCAAATGGAGTTCATCAGATCTGCTTCTATCTTAGTCACACAGTTGAGTATTCAAAATGGCAGTTTGACTGAACTGGGTAGCAATTTGACTGCTATCCAGTCAATTCAATCAAAAGGATGTCAGAACAGCACTAACTAAACTCTGGCGTATCAATGAGAAAAGCAATGTGAAAAAACTGTAGTACTGGATGGTTTAATTTTAATTCCCTATAAAAATCACAAGTGCTGGTTAGACTATCCTAAGGGTCTTCTTTTCTATGAAAGACCATATGGACCCAACCTGACCATGGCAGGCACAGAACTGGACAGACTATCAAATACGATCTTGCCTGTCAATAATCTTAGAAGGAAAATGTCAATCCCCCAAAAAAGATATACAAAAATACTAAGTTCAAACTCCAAACACTAATTGCACCAATTAAATGCACTGAAAAACCTGACTACTGAAATAGTGTTCACTGGAATAGGTGAGAATGAAAAATTAAAATGATAAATGCATGAAGTTATTAGAATAAAAGCTTATGTCCAATATACATAGTCCAAAGACTGCCCAAAGAAATAAAGACATTATTTAAGACTACAATAAAATCAATTCATTCAAAATATTAATTTTGTTCACTCCACAAATTACAGAAAAATTAAGTTGCTATTTTCAAACACTTTGTCTTTCCAATACTGAGACTAATTTCCATCTTAGCATTAAAATTCACTTTCAGAATAGGTAAAAAGTAAAAGCTACCAGGAAGTTGAGTAGAAACGTTTTAAAATTGAAGTCTAGTCATTCTGACATTTTAGGATAGCCAGTAAAATTCTTAAATACTTTTTTATTACTGTTAACAAAGGCAAAGCTTTCAGATATATTTTAGGCATTTGTAATGGTGCTTATGCATATAGAGTATTTCCCCTTCTGGATCTGAAGGAACAACATGAAAATCAAGTACCATACAAAAGCTCCTGCTCTAAGAAACCACTAATGAGGTACCTGCTTTCAGGCATCAGACAACAGGTAATGTAAACTTGAGATCCCTCTGAGTAGGGCACCTCACAAGTCCCAAGGTTATTCTGGCTCTCTGTTTGTGGACAATGTCCTGACCTCAGCATATTGAGCTGGAATCTAAGCACAGCACTGAGCTGAGGAAGCAAAGGTTAAAATTTAGGGCACTTCAAACAAGTGGAATTTGAGGGGCAGGTAGCAGAAGCGAGAATCTGTGTAGGGGCAGGAAATGTGTTCAGTAGACTATGAACTCCCTCAAACGACCTACACCAAAGACTGGGCCCTGCATGCATACAGTAAAGGTGTACGAGGCTTGCTAATGGGTAGGGATTTGGTTGTTTAAGGTATCAACTATATTGAAATATAATTCATATACCAAAAGCCATTCAATTTTATACCTTAAATAGGTAAACATCATAGGATTTAAATACCTCAGTAATTTTGCTTTAAAATAAAGAATTTACAAAGTTTACCAAAAGTGGCTACTATGATGTTGAGAAAAGAAAAGAGACTAGAAGTCAAGCAGTGCTAGAAGACCTTGGAGGTCAGCCAGCTAGTGGAGAGACTTTATTTTCACTTTTTAAACACCAAAACATTCAGCTAAGACACTAGAAAGACATCATTTTGGAAGTAAAGAACTCATTATAGAGTAAGACCTACTCTACACTCACCTGTAGAGAGCCTAAACTCCAAGTCTTTCCTACAGGAACAAGAGACAGAAGTTAGAAGCTTGAGTCCTTCCAATAACAGAGGCTTGGGCAACACATTGTGCTTCCCATACATCCACCCTAAGAAAAGGCAAAATTATGCTCACAAGTTCAAAATGATTGGCCAGTAATTAAAGTGACCTCTGAAACAAGTCAAAGTTACAGAAATATAACAGGTTATAGAGTTTCTACAACGTATCTTCAGTAACATCTGGTGTATAGTGAAAAAACCACTATGTAGTCAAAGAAACACAAATGTCACTGATAATCCAGATAAGAAGTCAATAGAAACAAACACTGAGATGGCCCAAACATAGTATTTAGTAGACAAAAACTCTAAAGCAGCTTTTTTAAATAAGGAGAAAGATTTAAGGATAGAAGAGTAAGGAACTTGAGACTAATGAATGGGAATTATACAAACTGAAGAACAGAGAGAACAAAGATTAAAGATACTGAAAAGTACCTTGAGGACATGTGGGAGAGTGTCAGCTAGTTTACTACACCACTGAGAGCACATATGATATAGTCCCCCAGAGAAGAGAATGTGGCAGAAAAGCCCTTCAAAAATAATGGCTGAACATTTCACAAATTTGATAAAAAACATTGACTTACAGATATAAGAAGCTCAATGAACTCTTTTCAAAATAGGTATGAAAAGAACCACCCTATGCACATCAAAGTGTAGCTACTAAAAACCAAAAGTAAAGTGCTATTCTTGGGAGTAATCAGAGAAAAAGGATACACCGGTGATAAGAATGCTGGCTACTTAACGGAAGTTAATGGGACAACATATTTAAAGGTCAAAAGAACAGCCTAGAAACGTTTATAAGACATGAATACAAGGAAAGACAGAAACAGCACAAAGTGTGGGATGGGTAAATGGTATTATACTGTGTAAGCTTTTTAAATGTGTGAAATGGGAAATGAAAATATGAAGTGAGAAGTGGGAAAGTGAGAAACAAACTATCAGATGGAAAATGGGAAGTGTGAAATACAAAGTGTGAAGTATCAGATGCAAAAACCAATAAACTTTGATATATGAAAGATTAATGCTGTTGGTCTTAGAGCAACCTCTAAAAAGTGAAACAGCTCAGAAACCACAAAAAAATTAAAATATTCAATTGACACTAAAGAGGCAAGAAAACAAGAACAAAATAAAGAGAAAAATGTAAGACACTCAAGCATATAAAACAAATAAGATGGTAGATTCAAACTCAATCATATTTAAATATAAATACTCCAATTAAAAGGTAGAGATTATAAATCTTAATGTGATTCCACTCATCCAACACCAAATGAAATGGTGTATTATTTCCCTACATATACTTATAACAGTAACAATATTATACACCACAGTCATAGTAGTATAACCATTGTGGTATCCAGATCCAATTCCAATGTGTGTAAATATGTGGGAGGGGTCTTCCCACGTATACTTAAACCAAGCAATTCTCGAACATCAGCAGGGTGTTGGAGAACTCAGCTCAATTCCGATGCTATCTGCCTGGATATCTGCACGATTCCCAGGTTAAGGGCTCTGTCCTACAAGACTGCCCTCCACCCCCCTCTCCAGATGCCAGTTGAAAGCCTCAGGCAGTTACCTGTGCTTCTGACCTACCCACTACAGATCGGAGGTTCCCATGACCTCCCCCTTGGGTTCGATTAATTTGCTAGAGCGGTTCACAGAACTCAGGAAAACACTTACATTTACCAGTTTAATAAAGAATACCATAAAGGATACAAATTAAGAGCCAGATGAAGAGAAACACAGGGCAAAGTCCCAAATAAAGGACCTTCTATCTTGTGGGGCTTGGGGACTGGCTTGGTGGCATGTGGAGGTGTTCTGGTTCCCCAAGCATAGAAGTTCTCTCTGACTGAGAAGCAGGACCCAACCCAGTAGAGCAGATAGAGTGGCTCACAGCAGACAGAGAGAGCAAGCAAAAAAGCTCTTCTCAGGGGTTTTTATGAGGCCTTCATTGCATAGTCATGACTGACTAAATTACTGGCCATTGGCTAATTCAACCTCCAGCCCCCACCCTCAGGTGGGGGTCTCTCATTAACATGACAAAACACCTGTTTCACCTTTAAGACTGCAGTGTTTTTAGAAACTGAAGACCAATATACCTGCGAAATAAATATTTGGTCATATGAATGACCAAATATGTATTTCTTATACTTATATCACACTTAAGATGTAACTATCTGCCTTTTTCAAGAGATTCATGTTAAGTGCAAAGCTGCAAATAGGTTCAAAGTAAAAACATGGAAAAGATACACTACACAAACAGCAAGCATAAGAAAGCTCTCATGGCTAATATTAGACAAAAATGACTTCAAAATAAAGTATTTATCCTATGTAAAGAAGGATATATTTATAAGAGGAGTGTTTTATACTATATAACAATAATAAGTCTATATGCCTATAACATAGTTTCAAATTTCAAGAAGTTAAACAGTACAGAAATACAAGAGAAAACAGGAAAGTCTTCAACTAGAGCTGGAGATTTTAACATCCATCTCTGTTTTCTTGCCCTTTCCAACGTCTAGAGGCTGCCTGCATTTTGGGGCTTATGGACCCTTTCATCTTCAAAGCCAGCAGTCACGCCTCTCCAAACTCTGCTTTCCTCCTCACATCTTTCCGACTTTAATCTTCTGCCTTTTTCTTCCACGTTGAAGGGACTCTTGTGATCACATTGGACCCACCCTGGATAATCCAGGAAAATCTCCATATTTTAGAGTAATCTGATAAGCAATCTTAATTTCCCCTTGCCATGTAGGTAACATTCACAGTTCCAAAGATCTTGGATTAAGACATCAGCATCTTTTGGGGAGGAGGGGAAAGAGGCATTATTCTGCCTATCACAATTAGTTTCACAAAATTTTTTATTTCTTGTCTTTTCACTTGCCCCTAAAAAAAAGGAAATTCATGAAAACCAAGATAATCTAAGATTCTTCTTGGAGAAAATGCATTATCTAATATTTTAGCTAATGTTCCAAAATTGTGAGAAACACGCTCACTGGTCCAAACTTAATAAGTAGACAGGGAGTCAAAGAGAACAGCAAAGCAAGGCTTTAACAGCGGTCTTGCAAGATCTGGTGTCTGGTAAGCAGCCACACTCGGGGCGGTTACAACAAGCAGGTTATTCCTTAGCACGGGAGTCCCTCCTTCGGCTCCTCATTCACTGACTACTACAGGGTTCACATTCTTTCCTAGACGTCACCTAAGCAAGTTATATCCATATTAGGCTTTCTTTACATTGTCTTAATTTTTATTGGCTGGTTCAAAACTTTTTCTGCATTTTTCTGAAGTGACTCACAGCCTGCTCTTTCTCAATCTCCCTCCCCCTCCCAGAAAGAGTGACGCCCTGGTACGTGTTCTGAAATGTAGGCTTCTTGTCAGTCCCCTTTTGTTAGTCGTTAATTCCTCTGGGAATGACTTACATTTAATTTTATTCCATTTTTAGCAAATATGAGCCTGAAAACTTTTAAAAACCCATATAATCCAATTTAAATATCACCTTCATTTAGTCACCTTGCTATCCTTTCCTCTTTAGAGTCTTGCTTATTAGGGAATGCATGGAAACAGCATTATTAGAAACTCTTAATGAAGGTTAACACAGTCTCTGAATACTAACAGATTTTGAGGACCCCATTCTATTCTTAGAAAGTATTTTAAAATGCGAAATAGAAATATCATGTACATTGTGAGCACATCAATGTGTCCACAATGGACATTTTATTATAAATGGGTTCATTTTCTCATTCCTTTCTTTCATCTTCATTCTCCCCCATATTCTCATTTTCTCTTTATCAGCCTCTGCCTCTATAAATGCTGCCAAAGTATACTACCATTAACAATGCTCTAAAAAAGTAACTGCACTGTTTTAATACTCAGATCTGTTTTTAAAAATTACTTCGCTCCAGTGTTGAAAAATAGTTGAGCAAGAAATACATATAAATATTTTCTTAATTACCTGAACCTAGATATCTTTTTTCTTAAAAAAGCTAAGAATGTCTGACAGTTCACTAGTTATGATGAGATAGTCATAATAGTGATAGTTATAGAATTTTTTATTCCATCAAACAATAGAGGCAGAAAGAGGTATTGTCCAAGGTTATTGATGAAAACTCATGAAACTTGTTCCTGAATTCCTTTTACTTTCTTCTCTTTTTTTCCAAACAGATAAAATTGTTTACTTATAGTCTGAAAAGGCATTTTTCTTAAATATGGTTCTTTTCAGTGATATATTTTTTTTATGAACATGTTCTTGGGAGAGTTATGATTAGTTAGCAGTTTATCACATAAGACTTCTTAAACTACTACAGCCTTGGTAGATAGAGCCTGGTAGTTTCTCTAATTTTAGCTCAAGTTAACCTTTTAAAATAAATGAAGCCCTCTTGCTTAATAAACCCATTTATGTTCATTAGACTTTCTAACTCCTGCTTTATGTTGAATATATATAATAGACTCTTTTGTTTTAATACAAATGAGTCATTTTCAGATTTACATGAAAATCCAAGTAAAATTAAAAATGGATTGGCTTGTTCATCCCAACAGTGATTCACTCAAATTTTACCTGGATCTCAATGAGCAAAAGCAAATTATAGACCTATCATAGTCTTTAGTTTTAAACACAGCATTGATAAATTTACACCAGACATTTAAATTCCTCCACTAAACTGATTATCACTGAGGACTTACCATGTGAGTTTCTGTGCAAGGTGCTGGGAATACCTAGATGCACAAGTTGTAGTAAGAGCAGAGCACAGAGAAGGGAGGCTCAGTGCAGCCTGGAAATTCAGGCCTCGTCTGGCCTCCAGAGCACTAGATCAACATGCCTTACTCAAAAACTCAAAATTCCCCCAGAATACAACATCTTCCCCAAACTACTTGTCTCCGCCAGTGTGTTCTAGACCAGAAAATGGCCTTAAGACTCACCTGTTCTCTTAAGCCAGAAACCTTGGGGAATCACCTCAGATTCCTCCTTCTCAATTTCTAGTTCACTACCACCCCCAATTCTGTCTTCCAAGTAGTCTCCTCTCCCAGTGCCAGTACTAAGTCACGTCATCCCTTGCCTGGACTTCTTAAAGCAGCCTTTGAACTGGATTCTCTGCATCTACTCTTATCCTCTCTCCATTCTCCACACATACTCACCAGTCAATGCATTTATTATTTTGATTTCATTATCTGCCTCCCTAACTAGATGAGAAGGTCCATGAGGTCCATGAAGGTCTATGTGCCATTGTAAAACCAACGGCTTTGCATTATACCTGGAAGTGGTGTGAGTAAAATATCTGTTAAGTGAAAGCTTTCTTCTACTGAAAGAGAGCAAACATACAAAATGGAGCCAGGGATCTTCCAAGAAAAAGAGTGTAACAAAGCCCTTCAGAGGCCCTGCAGCACAATGTGCTGATTGAATCACAAATGGTTCTGTACTAGACTTTAATATATAAGGCAAAAAGTACCTTACAGAGATAGGTAAGATGAAGTCACCACTTTTAAGCACAGGCATTTAACTAAACGGTTACAAGTAGGGAGGCTTGAACGCTTCTAACTGCAAACAGTAGCAATGCAGCTTGAATAAACCTAAGTAAAGAGGGAGACGTATTATAAAGATAATGGAATTCCTCATGGGAGTCAAGAACAGGAAAATGGTTGGGCAACAAAAACATTCTGCAATCTAAATTGTGTGTAGGCCCTGTTCCTCACACAATCTGCACCTCAACTTGGAGGACACTAACATTCATTGGATCAGGTCATTTATTAGAGAAAGATAATGCACTTTAATAATACAGAGAATCTGACTGTAAAGAACACACTGACAAAATTATTTTGAAAAGGTCATTTCTGCTATAACGGAAGGGTTTCTAAGCAGTCTGCAACAGCATGGAAATGTTAAAAACAATGCTTTGCTAAAGAGTGTAAGATCCAAGAGTTATTAGATCTTAGATGAGGAGAATGTGATAGGAAAGTACTAAAGATGGGATTTGTCTCACAGTCTTGCCTAGAACTAGCCTTCATTAGAGCAAAAACTACATTTCTTCTGAAGCCAACATCAAGAGAAAGAGAAGGGAGACTACTTCAGATCAGTTCTTTACAGGCAAAACAACTCCTGTGAAATTCCACTGGTTAAATACTTAATTCTTTAAAAATTATTTAATGAATTCTTTTGCTGCTTGTAACTGCTGTTGTAACAGAGTGTCAGATTTGACTCATTCTTTTTCTCCCTGTTCCCCCCATCTGACTTACTGGAGAAGTCTCAATGTAACATGAGACTTCTCATTTAAGCCAGTTTTAGAATTGTTTTAAGTAATGAACATTTGAGAGTTAAGGAGGTACATAAACAAGACTGAGAAAAGGTCCATATATCTATCTACTAGCACATGAGTGCCAATTTTCAGTTTGAGAAAGATAAACTCAACCAGAAGAATGCATTGGTAACTTGTGGAGGGATTTCTCAAAATGAGATGTTGCAATTCTTGCTACATGTAGTTTATCATTAAACAAAAGTGGTAGTAGCTGTTATTGCAAAAGCAGAGAAAAAGTTACAATTTTTTAAAAAAGTGAAACAGGCTGATCTTATACATGGTAGCAAAATTAATGGGAAACAATTGTGTCTTTGAGTGAACTAAACATCAAAAGATGACAGAAATACCGTGAAATACTATACAAAGTACATATTTTATTATCTTAAAAATGGAAATTACAATATGTTATCAGCTATTCTCCAAGTTTTGGGTTTCTCAGTTATTTTTAGACACATTGGCACTTGTTTAGATTTTATTTCCAAATAATTTAAAACACATTTTTAATTAACTTCCGAAGCAAACTAGGAGTTTAGCCAAGGAAAAGTTCAGAGTACTTGTGATAGGCAGGAAGTTGATCTTTGAACAGCATGTATTAGGTCCTGGAACAGCAAGATGAACCTCCCATATTGCCTCTAGCAGTACTTACAGTATTACAGTATGTTCTCTTCCCCTTTATCATAGTATTTCCTTTAGCCTTACAGTGATATCTCTGCTTTGATCTTAGTTACTTTCTCCAACTAGCTGGAAATCCAACATTTCTGGATCTAACAACAACTATTTTTTTTTTACAGATTTTTTTATTAAGGTATTATTGATATACACTCTTATGAAGGTTTCACATGAAACTATTTTCAATATAGATGGAAGATCTGTCAAAAAACGTCATAGCCTAGCACACCTTGAGATTTTAATGAAATTTCTCCATGCAATCAATCCTTACCTACTGCATTAATATTGGAACTCTAGATCATTTATCTGTGCTGGTCCTAAACCTAGAAGACAGGATTGGCTAAAAGATTTTCCACCAAGTTCCAGCCTCATTAATTCCAATACCTTCTCAAATATAAATCTGGAGAGCCAGTGGAGAAAGAAGGCAGTAACTAGAAAAAAAAGAACAGCTAACATTAATGCACATTATCACATGTTTGGTGTTACAGTAAACCCTGCACATGGATTATCTTAATTAACAATCTTGTGACAAAGGTTACTAAGAATCATAACCATTTTGCATATGACAGACTTAAAGACAATTTCCCAAGTTACACACCCAACAAGAACTGAGCAGGGATTTGATTCCAGAGCTTGTGTACCAGCCCTTTTCTGACCCTGTTTCCATAAATGAGGACCTCTGCAAGAACCAGGGGCTGACCTGATTCCAGTGAGGGGATGATGATGATAGCTACCAGAGCCTCTCTGGGCAAGTCTAGTTCCCTCTTCTACAAAATGAGTGTATTAGATACCATATCTACAAGCCCACTGAGCTCTCAAGTTATATTATCCTAAAGTATACTAATTATACACCATTAGTAGGAAGAACTTTAAGTTAGCTATAGGGAGTCCAAGATTTGCCACTAACTTTTGTGATTTGGGCAAGTCACATAACCTCCCAGTTATTTGCCTCACTTTAAGAGTTATTTTTAATATATATATCAGTGCTTCAAAAAGTATAATATAGCACATATACATAAAGTACTATCCCATCATTGTCAATTAAATTCTATAGCACTGAAATTATGTATCAGAGCAATTATGATGTTTGTTTCTCTTACCTCACCCTTACTTAAAAATTTCTTGTCTGCAATATTTTAAAGTAATATTTTATTTGTAGTAGGTTAACAGAGAGGGACAGACAGACAGAGACAGGGAAATAGACAATCTCCAAGTTTCCATTTATACATGAGAAGGGTAAGGAATGGCTAAAGGAGATACATAACCCTAGAGAGTGGGGGTGGGGTGGGGAGAGTAGGGGGAGGAGTGATGTGCCCAATACATTAAATTTTAGTGAAAAGCAGCAGTGGGATGGGGGGACACCTCTGTATACCCTGACTCTTCACAGTTTGACGAAGTTAATGATTAAAATCTCCTGAATTTTCCACCTAACATTTTCCCCAGGGTGTCTATTTGCTTTGATTGATATTATTTTATCTCTTGTGGGCCAAGGATGACTAGTCTTGCTTCTGTGTAGAGATTAATAATTGATCAGCTCATGGTTGGGAATCTCAGTAAAAGGGAATTGGTTACTTTGGGCTGCCGCTTTTTCCTGGATAGCCTGCAGGAGACGGGGCCACTGCAGAACTTGAAGGCAGAAAAATGAAGAGGACCCTGGTTCTCCTGCTTGCTTTCACATTTGTGCGTGCTTTAGAGAGAGGTAAGACTTCCAGTGGTGTGACCATTTACAAGAACTCTTCCTAGTCTAATTTCCTGTTATAATTTTACATGTTAAAATTATACAAAAGGTGGAAAACAAAAGGATTGGTGAATATGTTGTGGAGAGTGGGAAGAATTTGAGTTCAAACATGGCATACAGCATTCAACTGGAATTGCCAAAAAGTCAAGAAAATCTCATTAAAAACGTACAATGTGTCAGTTATCCTGATTTTTTTAAATAAGATCTAGAGGAAATGATTTGAAGTTAGCTTTTTAGTTAAAAGACAATGCAAATGCAGGTTGTAATCCTCACTTTTTTCCCCAGCCTTCACTTACTGGCACTGAGAGAATATATCAATGATGCATGACCTCAACTGAGATTTCTTTGACCATCTTCAAGGAATCCTCTACATTTAATATTTGAAAATGTGTTATAGTTTTAAAAATATACCACATAAAAGAATTTAATAGTTTGAAGCATGACCAAGATAACTGAACTATATTTTTCATTGTTTATTCTTCAAATGGTATTTCCATCTTTGAACAATGTTTAAAAACCTTTTTAAGTGCTACATGCTAAAATTGTGTGAAACATATAACTTCATAAATTTTGCATATTAGGAACTTCCCATAATCAATTTCAATTTACTTTTATGGATGATTCTTTAATGCTTATAAGGGTCTCTGCATTTTTAGATGGAAAAATTTAAATTTTCATTTAGTATTGTCAGGCAATAGCCTCACCCAACTCATAGTATTAATATTCATATTAATGTATTTAACCAGTGTAATAATTTTAGGAACTATTGGTTATGAATTATGACATGAATAATCTTACTCCTGCTTTTCATAATCTTTTTACATTCACTTTTTCTTGATCTCACTTTTGTCACTCAAATTAGTTCCAAGTATGTCTTAATTATAGATCCTTAAGTAAGCTATGGTCCTATGTAAGACTACAAAGTCTAATAGAGAGTAGCGTATAAATAAAGTAGTGTCCCTTACAAGACCTTTGAGTAGGCCAAGTTCCAAAATCCCTGAAAGCTTACTCCTTTGCTCATGGTTACTGTGGGGTGGACCTGAACTTGAAAAAATCTTACTGAAGCAGGTTCAATTCAGGATCTCTAACACACAGAAGGTACAGAAATGGCTGGGCCCTGGAATTGTATGTGGAAGCCAAAATGTGAGACAGGAGTCATCATTTTGCACTGCTGACTCAGCAGGTATAAACTGGCTTCACCCCAAAGACTTGCAATGTCCTTTGAAGAATAACAGCATTCTGCAACCTCTATTTCAACAGCTTTCAGCATTCTTTCAGCCTCTGATGGAAATTTTAAAAGTCTGAAGGTCTGGACTCCACAACAAACTTTCCTTAGGTTACCTAGGTGCCATATGTTGGAAAATATCCCTTGAGACATAAAATATATTTGTAAGTAGTAAATGCCCAATATTTGGAGACAGGAGCTCTGACCCATCAGCCATTCTACAACACCTCAGCATGACCCAAGGACTGAGTGATTCACCTGGAAGCTAGGTGTGCTCCCTCCTGGCAGAAAGTTACAAAGGGTACAGGTTAAAGGAGCTGTGAGGAGTCTTGGGCGGTGGGGGATTGGCTTGGGTTGCAATTCCCTCTCTCTGTTACAGTTCTAGGGAGCTAATCACAACCCACAGCATTTATCTAGAACACCTTTTTCTGAAGTGTAGTTCACTCAAGATTCATCCTGGAAAAATGTTTCTATGGCCAAAAGTATTTAAGAAAAAAAGCTGTATGTTAATCTGTCTTGGTTAGTTCACAGTTCAAGGTCTTTTTTGTCCTAAAGGTTCTGAGAAATCATATAAGAAAAGTTAACCCGGAGTTTCCCAAATACACATATACCCATGGAAGGGACAACTTGTAGAGAATGGAAGTGTTGTTTGGGAGACTTCAGGTCTAAAATGGATGTTGCTACAGCTCAACATGAACATCAGCTCCTCTCCAGCCAGGCCAGCCCCCTCCCATCAGACAGCCCTGGGGATTTGTTCACACACCCGCGGGTACACCTTGGAGAGAAGAGCTTAGCAAATGTGCCAGTCTGGATGGTAGTCAAAGAAAATATTCACTTTAGCTGCCCCAGCAGTGGCAAGAAGGCTGTGTCTGCCATTTGCCTCTATTTGGCTTCTTTCCTCAAGACTGAAATGGATACAGCACTAATACAAACTGTATCGTGCCCTTCCCAAGAAATAAGCAAGAAGGCTCCTGACACAGCTACTCGGTTACCAGGGAAATAATGCTGCAGGAAATAAACCACTGCAGTTTATTAGAGCTGTTGACAAGAACAGGATATTTATTATGGTTGTTTTTCATTTTGCTTTAAGCATCTCTTTCACAGCATGCATATTTTCACTAAACATGATATCAAACACCATGAAGAAAGTAAGTCTTCTTTGGGTTGGTGGGTAAGCTGTATTTTTTTCCTTCTTCCACTTGTCTGTCAAAACAGCCCTAGACAATATGAGTTATCCCAATCTCCCAACTCACCATTGAATCAAGTTTATTCTCTACAAGTTGTCCCTTCATCAGCAGCCATAAGTACAAAATTGTCCTAGGTTTGATTCAGAAACAAAGCTATACAGAATGCCAGGGAGAAGTAATTTAGGATAAGTAGGTATCTTCTCTGTTTTCCCAGGTATGTCTTTATATCTTTTCTGCAAAACCTACATAATGGTTTTTGAGGAGGTGACATAGGATTTGAGATGTTCTTGATGGAAAGAAGACAGCCATGCAAAGATCTAGAAGTGTGTTTCAAGATGGACGAATGCAGGTGCAGAAGTCCTGAATTAGGAAGAAGCATGGTCTGATCCAAGTTCACAAAGCAGCCAGAGCGAAAGCATAAAAGAGGCATAGCCAGAGGGGAAAGGAGGAGGAACTGAAGTCAGAAAGGAATGCTAACCTCCCTGGAAATCAATAGCAATGTTACACTTCCTATTGTAAGGTGCAATGCTAAGCATGCACTCACCATCTGTGTGGGGCATGGGGATATGTACGTGTACTTTACAAGACCACAAAGTTAATCTGTATAGGGAAGAAAAGAAGAAATCCTTAAAAGGAATCGATTGCCTTCTCTCTGGGTATATATGGTCACAACTTCCTTATTGTCTCTGCTACCCTTCTCCCTCCTATTTCCCCCCAGTTCACTCTGCTTCAGTCACACTGGCCTCTGCGCTACCCACACCATGTGTACTCTGCTCCTCGGGTTTGCACTAGCTCCTCCCACCTATTAGAACAATGACGCCCCAATACCACATGGCTTCCTTCCTCTCCTGGTGCATATGCTCCAAGGTCACCTGTAGAGGTTTCCTTGACACACCTACCCAAGTAGCACCTACCACTCCATCTTTCTTCATCCCCTTACCCTGCTTTTTCTTTTCAGCATTCATTGCCTTAACTTAGCACCAGCTGTTGTTTATTGTAACAAGTATGAAATGTAGAAGTTCCAAGAAATCAAGGTCCTTATTTTTGTTCCTTTCTATAATTCCCAGTTTTAAAACACAATCTTATAGTAAGTATTCAATAAATTTTTTTGTATAAAACCACAAATTTAGGATTGTGACAGTACCAACGTAAGGTAGTTCTGAATATTTAAGGAAAGTTCAATGTCAGGACACATAATAGCTACCTGGAAGCTCTATAATAGAAATTGAATAGCAGCTCTATAATAGAAATAAAATATTTATAAAGTATCTACTGTAAAGCATTGGCACTAGATTTTATACACAGAATAAAATAGCTAATATTTATAATGTGCCAGTATGTTGAAAATCTTTTGGATAAATCTGTTTCATCCTTACAGTACCATGATGAACTCAGTACTATTATCCCCATTTTATAAATGAGGGAAACTGAGAGAAAGAGAGATTAAGTAATTTATCCAAGGTATCTGAGTTAAGTAGCAGAATCAGAATTTTACATCAATAGTTGGATTTACAGGCACAATGCTCACAATCACTGCTTTGCTGCCTCTCATAAGACAGATTTCTGAAATACCATCTTTCACTAAATCTAAGAATGACAAAAGAACGAGTCACTAACACCAATTTAGGGAGAATTAAATGAAATTCATGCTGCCTTCTATGGTCATCCATAACTGACCCAAATTCCTGTTCTTTCCAATTCAGTGAAACTGGCTCTGTCCTCTAACTTCCCTGTTTATTTCCCTGGACCATCACCTCTGAATTATTTATGCTCAAGCCTGTACAGTCACCTTGAATTTTATTTTATTCATATGTGTTGTCTGTGTTCAGTTATTTCCACTTTCTATACATTACAACCCTGAAATAAATGAGCCTTGCACAGAGCATTCTGCTGTAGAAGCCTCCTCCATTTCCCTTTGTCCCTCCCCTTTACCTTCCGCAGATATCGAGCCCAAAGCTACCTGTGAACACTCCCTGCCACCTACATCTTCAGACACTGTCCTTGTCCAGGCCCTTGGTCTCCTTCACATGGCTATTGTAGTGGCTCCCTAACCAAACCCCTGCCTATCCCTTTCTCAATGAATTCATATTAAATACACTACAAAATCTTATATAATGTGGTAAGCGTGGTCCAAAAATGAATTACATAAAAATCAGGATCACTATTGAGAAATGAATGAAATGGTGAGGCTGAGCTAAGCAGCTGGCTGGTGGGATTCGAGGGATCAGGCAGATACAAATCCCCCCGCCCAGCTCTGCTCTCTGTTTAGAATCAGTCAGCTGGTGGCTGATGAGACTTCATTAAATCATGAGTGTTTGGTAGGCAGAATATGGGCCCAGATCCTGATGCCAGTCACCTGTGACTAAGTCAGGTCACATCACAAAAGGGAATTAACGTTGCAGCTGAAGAAATGTTTGCTAATCAGCTGACCTTACAGCAGGAGAATAATGCCGGATTATCTGGGAGGGGCCAAAATAATGACAAGGGGCTTTAGAAGAGGGAAGCAGAAGAAAAGTCAGAGGAAGATGCAACTGAGGGGAAACGGCCCAGAGAGATGCAAAGTTGCTGACTTTGAAGATGGAAGAAGGGGGCCTGGAGCCAAGGAACACAGGCTACCACTAGAAGCTGAAAGAGGAAAGGCAGCCGACTCTTCCCCAAAGCCTCCAGGAACAACCCAGCCCTGCAGACAGCTGCGGATCTGAGCCCAGGGAGACCATGTCAGACTCTCCAACAGAATGGTCAGCTTTAAGCCTGAATCTGTGGTAATTTGGTACAGTAGCAATAGAAGTCTCATACGGTAGGTACCTGGATCCTGTGACTGCCTGGGACTTCACCAGAGGAGCACTGCGTCGAGGCATCTCACAGTTGGTAGACTACTGTCCTACTGGCCAGATCCAGGGAGAGCTGGCCAGGCGATGACTAGGGGGCGTGCCCACTCATTTCCCTGCTTCCTGGGAGTTCTCTATTTTTATCTTTTCTTCCATATTCCTCTGATCAGAAAATGATTTAGCCTACCACCTGAGAGGAAGATCCGAGCAAAATCACATGATAGCCATATCACAAGGGTATATAGTATCTGATAATATATATTATCACTTGATCTTAATATAAAGTTGTTAACATACATTGAGTGCTTACCACGTTAGACAGGAGATGTGCTAAGCATTTTTACACAGATTAACATATTTCACAGAACAGCCTTATGAAGAAGGTACTATTCATCTTAATCCAAGGTCACTCTTCTTGAATAAAGCTATGAGTTGGCCATTCCCCTACATGAATATGTTTCAATAGATACCCTATTGCCTTAAAAACAGTGAGATGTTAGCTGTCAATTCCATGTTTAAGCCCCACCCTTCAGTTTCCTTATGGATTACTCATTCTCCCGCTAGGACTTGTGATTTTCTAACTCAAGATAGCTCTTCATATTATTCTCTCCACTTAAAATTCCTCTCCTATTTATGCCTGTTAAAATCCTGTCCATCACTCATAGTCTGATTCAAGTAATAATTCTTTTCATGAGGTTTTCTAAAAGTCTCTTCCATTCCAAAGTTTCATAGTGTTTTATTTCAACCTCTTCTACGGCAATGATCACCGTTGGTGCTGTATATTATCTCTACCAGACTTGAGTTCCTGAAGTATTAGTGGCTTCAGATTTTCTTTTGCATGGTGCATTTTTCTTATATTGCTTTAAAAACTAAGCTCTGCAATGCATTCCATTTCCACATCAATATGCACAAGGTATCATCCTCACTCATTCCAATGGTGAAAGAGGGAAACTTGTTCCCCTATCCCCACCCTACAAAAGCATTTGTAAATAACAAGATGCCCGACCCTGTGAAGGGGAGGGGAGGTGGAATGATATGCATGGAGGAAGAATGCCTCCTCTGGGACTTTGTGTTCACATCTGTGCAGACTACCACCGGCAATGAACCCAATGACATCATGTGTGAGTGGATCTATGAAGTCACCCTCTACAGCCACTGTAGTTTCTGGGCAACTGACCCAATGACCCTGTATCTTCTACCATTTTTGAATTTTGAAAATCTGAAATGAAGCTCCATTTGTTCCACTGATGGCATCCTAAGAAGTACATTAATTTCTTCTAGATTGGTTAGTGTATAGTTGTCATGTAGGGCTCTAGATTTAGTATTTAAAAAATTGAATTTTTTTCCATTGACTCAAGTTCAGGAAACAACACACCTGCCTGCATATATCAATACATCAATATGAAAAACCAGATCAATGCTTTATATAATAATGATTCAGCATGTCAATGGAAATGAGACCCAATAAGTGTCTGAAAAATGAAATGACAGATTATCGGTTCAAATAACACTTCTTCCTTAGCAGTGTTTCTAATGATATATCAGTAGTTTTTTTTCCAACCATCAGGGCAGCTTCCTAAACTAGCCTAGCACAATGTTTAATTTCTCAAGTAAAACCATTACTCTGAAATCAATAACCAGCTGACTAGTATGAACATTACAAACTATATTCTTAAAATTTAACACACATGTACGTCAAATATACTGACCTTTTCTGACACAAATGCATCAGGGAAGAACAGAAATAAGAATGCCAAACTAATGAAATTACAAAAACACAGAATGCCCAACAGCTCTGAAAACCCATAATTCTCCAGAACACAACAGAGAAATAGGAACTTAAGGCAGTTCTTAGCATCCTGTATAAGCATTTATTCAATTCAGTGTTAATTTAGGGTCCCTCCACTGCACCTGGCATATGAACAGTTTCTCTAGGGGACCAAATTGGTTTTAGAGAAATTCTAACAGTAATAGTTTCAGCATTCAAATATACTTTTTAGCAAAGTTTGTACCAAGAGAGTGTCCTATTATCTATCCCCACTAGATTCAGAGTTCCGTGAGGGGAGAGATGGGTCTATTTTGCTCTCCATTGCATATTCAATTCTGAATCCAGTGCCTGGCTCAGAGTAAGTCTTCAGAACACATCTGTTGCATGTATGAATGAATATTGTCAGCTGTGCTGGAAGAGGTGAAGTGCATGGAGCAGTAAAGATTTCCTGAAAGTAAGTCTAATTTGTTTTAAGTCCAGAATTAGACACGGACTTACAAGAATGTTTCACAATACAGATGGAATGGACATGCTATTGCAAAAACCAAAAATTCTGTTAATGAAATTTGTAAACATTACCCCAGAGGGGTCACTTGATGTGAAAATGATTTCACCAATGTCACTAGGATTATGCCAATATTTACTGGGGCTGTATCAAAGTCCAGATTGCCTTCTTTATTGCCTTCACATGGCACAGTACAGAACAGAGTATGTCATAAACCATTCATAATATAATTAAATCCTGTGATTCAAAGTAAGCTCAACTGGCATGAAAATATTTGTTAAGCTATATGCCAAGGAATGAGGAATCAATTTGTAATAATCACCGTGCAAATTATCTCAGTATTTGTTGTTTTCAGGAGATGAGAAAATGATTAACATATTTGCTTAGCCTTATAAGTTATAGATCTCTTTGGATGAGATTTTTTTTTAATCAAATATATTTTGAATAGTCCCCTGAAACATACATGGTACAACGGCTTCCTCTGTAGGTTACTTTTCTAAGAGCAGTTTTAGCCTTATATTTTAATTCTGAACTTTCAGAATGCCTCCCTTTAGGTTTCCTCCTTTGCTTCTGTCATGCTCTAGGCTGAATGTTACAGGAAAAATGATTCCAGAACCATTTCGTATCTGTAGTATATCTAGTTTCTCACTTTTCTGTTACCATTTTCATTCTAACTAAAGCATAAAACCCATGGATTCTAATGTACTTCTGTGCAAATACTAATTGATTTAGTTAAAGCTATTAAACGGGATAATCTGCAGGGTCCACTTACGCTACATTCACATGCACTGACACATCCCCATACACATACATCCTGAATGAAATTCTTTCTTGGTGAAGTGAGGAATCTGAATCTGGAATGCTAGTAACAATTAATTCTTCAAGTGGTCTAAGGTACCCCATCTGAATATGACCTCTTCAATTTTATAAGGAGAGTTTACTAAAAGTTAACTCCTTTGCATTAAGAAGAGAAAGAACTTACTAGAGCTATTTTTTGTAACTAAAAACACATAAGCTTTGGGAATAAAGATTCCATATAATTTTTCCATACATATTTGTTTAGCCTTATAACTTATAGATCTCTTTGGATGAGATTTTTTTTAAAAGGATTATTTTATAATCCTTGGAAGTTGTCTTAAAGATTGTGAGGGTACAATCTTGTACTAAATTCAGGAATCCTTAGTATATATGGTTAAACTCTATTTGAATATTTTCAGGACAAAACAAACTCATTTTTTCAAAAGGTTGTTCATCACTTCAGTTATTAGTTAGCCTTACTATAAAATTCCCTCCCATTGAGGTAAAATCTACCACCAGCCATTTTTCCCAGCTCTACCTTAGGATCAACATAAAACAAGTCTATTGACATCCTAATGGTACATCTCTTCACTATGGGAGGACAGCTCTACCCTAAATTCTTATCCTATATGCCCTAATCTTCAGTTCCACCGAATACCATTAGTGATTAAAGGAAGTTTTCTGACTAATTTTGACCTTTTGAAGCTGTGACAATATCCAACCTTGTAAACTGGCCAATAAATTCCAGAAAATGTACTAGATGTGAAGGTTTTCAGATGTAATAGAGGTTCACTGCAATTGGCTTTTATACTCCATTGGCTATTAGGTTTATCAATCCTACTGTCTTGTGCTAATTTCCAAGAAAATCTGGGATTTGAACAAGTTATTTTCTACCTTCTACGTGACTTTGATGGTATTTGAATGGGTCCCTTATCATAAAGTGTTGCTTAAGAATGTCTTTATCTCTCAGCTCTGATTCTTTTCCCTTCAGTAATAGACTTCAAGTAGTCTACCCGAAAGATATGGGGCAACAGCTTCCTCTACTGGAAGTTTTCACCAGTATCAGGCATTTTCACCACTCAGTCTAACAAATCCTAAAGAGAACCTTTTTAAAAGGAAAAGATCACACACACACACCCTCCCCCAGTCCGTATCCAACCACCTCCACTCCAAACTAAGAATTTCTACCCTAGCTTATGTATATTTACTCTTCTGCAGAGCTGTAACCATCAGAGGTGAGAGGTAAAAGGCATGACAACCGCTGCCTGACCCAAGATGGATTTCCCAATAATAAATCCAGGAGGAAAGGTTATTAAATGTGAAAAACACTTATCTCAGAAAAGAAGCTGGGCCTTCTTTTTTCCTCAAAAGATGACAAATGGTTGAGAAATTTCCTAGATTTACTTGCATAAATGGTGAATCAGGGAAGGAAGACTTTGGCTGCCCTTCATGCTTCCACCCCTTCGTACATGTAGTAGGCGTGCTGGACAGACGGGTCTCAGCATCAAAAAGAATTAATCTCCGGTGGGAACCCACTCTTCCCAACCACTTGAATGGACTTAAGAGTGGGTTCTATGATTTTTCTATTCACTCAAAAAGTCCTCTGGTCCTTTTGAACATCCTTATACAGTCATGGGGATGTCTGGTTTAATAGTCAAAAATTCTTAAGTTCATTTAATGTTAAAGCTGTCGGTCCAGATCAGGCCTGTTCCGTCCTGTTGCCCGTGGTGGCAAAGGAAGACATGTACACTTTCCTCTGCCTCTTCTCTTCTCCTTCCTCCTACTCTCTAGACTGATTTTAGCTCTTTCAAGGAAGGAAGAGGCCAGCAGGAGAGGTAAGCTGAAGGGAGAACTAATTCAATGGGCAGCTACTGTTTCCTTCTAGTTATAGGAGATGTGACATTTCTTGTGGCTTCTTCAGAGATCTCTCACATCCAGCTGGTGCCTTAAGACTTCCCTTTGGCCCTCTGAATTTCAGACTGCCTGCCTCTGCTCAGAGGTGTCCCACTGAGAACAGCTCACTGACCTCTACATGGCCCTTGGAGGAGAGGAGTGGGCACATTTAAGACAACTGCAGGCCGGTCTCTAATCCTGCCTGATTGACATCAGGTCCACAGGCCACAGCACAGCTTCCCACTCACAGCCCTTTCCTTTGTTGCCCCAGGTCACTTAACCAGCCCCTCTCACCCTTTAGATTTCTTTAATCTGAATCAGACACCTGTCCATGATACCCCAAACTCCAAGGGTCACCTATCAAGTTCTGTGTCTTCCTTGGAGCCCCTCTCACTATGCTTGAGGTGAGGGGAAACACTCTCTGCCATTCCCCCGAACCCACCATACTGATGACTTTCTCCAAAAAAATATTTTGCCTAATTTCCATCTTTCCCCTTAGCTGAATTCCTAGCTTCCCCTCACAGAGTCTGAAGGTGGGTAATGGAGCAAGGGGGCTGACCCCGGCTCTCACACAGCTCCTTTGAAGTCCTACATTAGAGGGGAAGCTCGTCCCTTGGGGATGGAGACACATACTCCATGTACTTTCAGTTCTTGTTTCTTTCAAAGGCTTAAATGAAGATATCTACAAATATCTAATGAAGATATCTAAAGAAGATTCTTACTAAAGAAAGTAGGGAGGAATAAAGTCCCATTTTGGTTTTATTATAAAGATAGGACCTAAGAGAATTCATTAATAAGGAGAAGATACAAACAATTCTATTTCTGGTTCCTAGGCCGAGATTATGAAAAGGAGAAAGTCTGCAAGGAACTTGCCAGTCTGGGAAAAGAGGACTTCGCATCTTTGTAAGTAGGATGTAGTCTCTGTCTTGATCGTGACCCTGAATGAAACTACGCTTTAGCTAACTTTAGTCTGGCTGAACTGATCTCTGCCATCATAAAGAGGAAAGAGCCCCATGGTCAATGTGGGCAGAGAAGTCAGGTGAGTGGAAAACATAAAAAGATATCAGTGAAACTATTGTTCCTATGGTCTAAGAACTTGTCATTTTATTAATGAGTTAAAAGAGAATAAGTAAACATAGTTTTCTATGGTAAATTAAAATTCAGATAGTACATGTTAGGATTCTAATAAACAAAGGTAACCAGGTACAGAACAAGTCTGTTTGGAGGGCTGAAGAAAGGAAAGAGAACCTGAGGCTCCCAAATCCACTTCCTACTGCTTTACAAGGTAGGTTTACCTAGGACAAAAATTTCTATTAATCAAGAAAATGTGTACAATATTCCTTTAAAAATGTTGGACAGATTTCCTATCATGTCCAATTATAAAATTTTTAAATTTTAAACATACTGACTTGCTTTGCCCCTCAGGTCAATGGTCCTATACAGCAGAAAGTTTCCCAGCAGCACATTTGACCAGATCAGTCACCTCGTGAAAGAAGTTGTCTCTTTGACAGAAGCCTGCTGTGCTGAAGGGGCTGACCCTGACTGCTATGACGAGAGGGTAGGTTGCATGGCCGGCCATGTCTACCATGGCCCACAGAAGGAAGCCAACACTGGCCTTAAAGCCGAATCTTGGGGAAATCTTTGCCACTCCATCTCCCCCAAGTTTAGGGAAAATGGGAAGCATCTATCCCTACAGCCCAGACTTATATTCACATAATTAATCAATTTTGCCTATTAGTTCTACAAGGTTCGAATCAGAAAACAGTCATACTTTGATTCATGAACCTCTTGAAATAATTCTAATATGTTCTTAAACGTTTGGATATGGATAGGCTTTTATCATTCCAAGACTGGTACCAACTACCCCAGAGTAATATAATGTTCGCTAAACTAATTTGGGGTTGAAAGTTGCCCTATATATATTAGGTTCCAGGTTTTGTTCCCTAAAATATATATGTAGAAATTAAAATGCTGAAACAATGGGGTTCAAAATACAGACCATAGCTCAAAAAAGTGAAACCACAGGTGTTCCTAGCAATTTCCTAATGCAGTCGTCAGACCCAATGCAAATGATACTTAGATGCTCCTTGAGAAGGGCCTCTACGAAAAAATGCCTCCCTGCTCAAGCCTGCAGCTGTTAACTGCTCCAGACCTGATTAGAATATATTCTAAACAATGATTTTCTTACCCATTAATTGCTTTATCTAGCCCTTATCTACTAAGAATTTTATGTTCATCTTGTCCCACCAAGAACTACATTTCTTAAATTCTTAGAGTGATGGAAAGTAGTTGTGGGAGAGAATGAGATGTCTACTTTGGGTTCACATAACTGATTCATTATGTTTTCCATACTGATAGGAAAGATCTTTAGAAGTTTTCCTTAAAAAGATGACAATGTTAAAAAATAAGTTTAAAAATGTCAAAGTACTTGTCCCGATGTAAATCCCAAATTTTTTCCATGATAATTTCTATTCTACATTTTCATTCCAAATATCAAATTCTTCCCCCAAACATTTTGTTGCTATGATTGTTTGGGTGACACTCTCACCATTGGTTTAGTTTGCCCACATGTACAAGCAGATCAGTGCTGAGACGGTCAATTAAGTTGCAGCAGTGTTTTCGTTCTGTGCTGTACATGAGAATAAATGTTGGGGCTCTGGGGAAAGCAAGACTCAAGACTCATCTTTGACCTACTGAATCACAATTTCTGCATTGTGTAGCTCAGGTACTTTCTACATTTTATGATTCTAATACAAAAGCAGGCCCAAGAACCAGTGGGTAAGAATACAAACCAATGTCAAAGATTAAAACAGTCAAGTTAGTAAGAGTCTGCTCATTTAATACAGGGAGAAGAGGACAGAGGGAAGTCCTCATTTTCAATGGGGTCTGCAACAGAAATCAGGTAGCAGATCCTCTCAGACTCACACATGGAGTTTTAAATGACCTCCCTCATCCTCAGAGATATTAGTATCTTCATGGAGAAACACTGCTAGAGGATAAATCCTCTAATGGCTGCAAACACAGTCCACTTGCTCAGGAAAGTTCCTACTCAGCCATTCATTAACATAAGACCCTGTATTTGCCTATAATTATGCAATTTATATTAATAGATCATCTCATGGAGCTTTCAGTGTGGACAGTTTAATGAGAATTTTAAAATTTAAGACTAACATGTTTCACTGAATGGAGAACTACAAGCCTGGAAACTTGCATTTACAAGTTAACTTGATTTTCTTCTGTCATTCCAGACCTCAGCATTGTCTGCTAAGTCCTGTGAAAGAGACTCTCCATACCCAGTCCATCCAGGAACGGCTGAGTGCTGCACCAAAGAGGGCCTTGAGCAGAAACTCTGCATGGCTGCCCTGAAGCACCAGCCACAAGAATTTCCTACCTATGTAGAACCAACAAATGATGAAATCTGTGAGGCATTCAGGAAAGATCCCAAGGGATTTGCTGAGCAGTAAGCAGGTTTCATCATAAGTAAAACATCAGGGCATAAAATCTCAGAAGTATGTCTGATCTAACCCCCTATTCTACCCAAACATCTCTTCCACAGCAACCCAGGCAATTTCCACTTGACTCTCACCTACGATCTCACCCATCTGTCAGTGCCAATTGTTGTAAATATACTTTTCAGACAGACAGAGATGAAATCAGAAGTCCCACTCATTCGTCCTAGGTCTCTTATGTGAAGCAGAATCCCATGTGTCTCCTGTCCACCTAATGTTCAAGTATAGAACATAAGGACAGCAGCTCTTATGATCCCCACTTATGTTAGGGATCCTTGCATATTCCCTCTGATATAATTGTATTGCTGTGCATTTTAAATATTTCCAGCAAAACAAAGAATAGTTTTCATTCCTACAACACATCTCCAGAAATAGTTGTGAACATGACACGTTGTACCACATAACATATTACTTTGACCTTCTCATTGCTTAACACCTATGAGGAGCCAGATCATATATTGATTCTTTATATTAGTCTTAGAAGATAATTTAAAAAGGGGGGAAATCTGTTTGTAAACAATGGAAAAATAGATATACAAAAGTTAAAAGCAATGTCATTCAAATTGACTTTAAAAGAAATCAGGGTCATAATTTTATAAAAATTGGTTGACTTGCCCATCCCTGTACATTTTCAGAAATCTTGCTGAAGATTTCAGAGTTTCTTTTAAGCCTTTAGGGCTTATGCTCCCCCAAATCAGTATTTCAACAAATAAGCAAACTTTTACACTGCAATTGTCTAGAATAGTAAACTGAGATAGATAATGAAAGGTAAACCCATTACATTCATTTAAATCTGTTCCATCAACAATAAGCAGCTACCATGGGCCATGCACCTCATAGGCACTAAATGAATAAATGAACAAACGGCCCCTCCTTTCAAGTAATCCAGATGGAAATGCAGGGAACAGCCTACTTTAAAAATTTTAAATAGTGACCAGAATTCTAATCTTTAAATCCTTGTGCTTTCTAGATATTAAGCTAATGTAATATACATTCTTTCTCAAAATACTTACAAAAAAGCCGATTTTGTTTCCCCATACATATTTTAACCAATCCTATTTTCCTTCCCACAGATTTATGTATGAATATTCCATTAATTATGGACAAGCTCCTCTGTCACTTTTAGTCAGTTACACCAAGAGTTATCTCTCTATGGTGGGGTCCTGCTGCACCTCACCAAGCCCAACAGTATGCTTTTTAAGAGAGGTAAGTATCATTTTATTACATAGTTATGGTCTTTTTTTTTTTCCTTCTTTTAAAGTCATTCCACTTAAATAATGGTAGAATTGCACATTCTGGAATCAGTAAGTTCCTAAAATGCCTTTCTTGCATTTTGTTAAATGAAAAAAAAATACAATCCCTTCTGGGACAGAAATATCAGTAAGTTCCTTTGGTTAGAACTCAGCTTTCTAGTTATCAAAAAGTCATGATCATAGTCTCTTTTTGCCTTTCATATGTACCGCTTTCAATGAATCTTGATCATCTAATGAGATTCTGTCACTTATTTTCTAGAGACTCCAGATTAAATATTTATCGCTTCTCACCACCATGTCAAGTAGAGTCTGTTCACAATATGCTGCTTATGGGAAGGAGAAATCAAGGCTCAGGTAAAGTTTAAGCACCATGCTTAGATGATTGATTCTGCACTATTTATCCATACTATTAGAATTCTTTAAGACAATGTTGATAATAGGAGGTGTAGTGTAAGAGTGTATACTCTCATACTCCACAACCCTCAAAAATATGACCCACTTTTTTTTCTATATGCAAAATATGAGCAATAAGGAAGAAGTCTGCATTGCAAAACATGAAATTTGTTTTTAATCCATCAACCTTTTCCATACGCTCTTATGGGAAAATGGTAGACTGTAGACATTATTCCTTCAATATTAATATTAGCATATATTACAACCACAAAGGAAAAATAAAGGTTTTTTTTTCATCACCTGTTACTTACTTTGCCCAAGTTTTCTTGGGAGGAGACTTCCCAAACTATTTGTTATATGATGCTTTGTGCTACACAGTGTATCTCTCAAGTTTCGTGGGTTTATTCCAATTACTTATTTACTTTATTTGTAACCTTCACTTTTATTTTCATATAGCAGTTAATTCTGTTTTTTTATTTTGATAGTTTGTGTTCATGCTTCTTTCATATGTCTCCCAGACATCTAGATTTGTCAGCTTTATCTTTTCAGTATACCTAATCTCTTTAATTTCTTTTATTCTGATCCAGAAGATTTTTTTCCCCTATAATGGTAATGAAATAATCTATTTTGTGCTGGCACCAGATCCTAAAATTCCCTAATAGAAATAGAAAGTCCTTTCATGAGTCCTTTAAAAATAATCTTCCATTAGAACTACTAAAATACTAAAAGGCATTTTCTCTAGACCGTCCCTTTAGCTTTACTTTTGAATTAAGACAGTGTATTTGGCAAGTAGAACATAGAGACTTATAATATAAAGCCACCTACAAAAATGTATCTAAGTCATTAATTTATACTTACATTAGTTTCAAGGAATTTACTCAAAAGGAAATAGCACTGAATATGAACAAAGATTTAGATACAAATATTAGCCACAGTTTTTAAATAGAAGAGACTTCCCAGATGTTCCTAGAATAGAGAATACTTAAATCAGTTATGATATATCCATATGAGATAATGCCATAGTTTGTTATATATTATAAAAAAATATTTAATGAAAACTAAAAAATATTGTTACAAGAAGCCAAAAAAAATACAATAGACATTTCATGCTCATGGATTGGGACTATAGTGTTAAAATATCCACACTATCCAAAGCAATCTATAAAATCAGTGCAATCCCTATCAATATCTCAATGGCAATGTTTTTGCAGAAATAGAAAGCATCCTTAAATTTGTATGGCATATCAAGGGACTCTGTATAGTCAAAACAATCTTGAGAAAAAGTTTGGAGGGCTCACACTTCCTGGTTTCAAAACATACTGCAAAGCAACAGTGATCCAGATGCTGTGGTACTGGCATAAAAAGATACAGACAAATGGAACAGAATAGAGGACTCAAGCAAATCCTTGTATTTGGCCAAAGGATTTTTGACAAGGGTGCCACAACTACACAATAGGGAAAGAGTCTGTTTAACAAATGATGCTGGGAAAATTGGGTATCTTCTTAGAAAAGAACAAAGTCAAACCCTTACTTTATACCATGTATTAAAATTAATTCAAAGTGGATTCAAGACCTAAATATAAGACCTAAGACTATAAGATTCCTAGAAGAAAACATAGGCAAAATCTTCAGGATGTTGAATTTGGCAATGATTTTCTGGAAATGACACCAAAGCATAGTCAACAAAATCAGAGACAAATGGGACTACAAACAAATTTCTGTACATTAAAGGAAATAATCAGTCAAGCAAAATGGCAACCTACAGAATAGGAGAAAAAAATATTTATAAGTCATATATCTAATAAAGGTTTAATATCCAGAATGAATAATGGACTGCTACCACTCAACAAAAATAAATTGAGGAAAAAGAACTGAACAGGCAATTCTCCAACAAAAAAAAGGCATAAATGTCCAACAAGCATTTGAAAAGATGTCCAGCATCATTAATCCCATGATAGGTGCAAATCAAAACCAAAATGAGGTCTCATATCCACTACCAAGAGAACAGAAAATAGTAAAATAGTGTTGACCAATGTGGAGAAATTAGACTCCTTTTACACTATTGATTGAAAAATGGCACAGCCATCATGGAAAACAGTATGGAGGGGTCCTCAAAAGTTTAAAACAGAATTACCATATGATCTAGCAATCCTACTTTTTGCATATATATGTCAAGAGGAATTCAAAGCAGGATCTCAAAGAGATATTTGTACACCCATGTTCATTGCAGCATTATTTGCAATAGCCAAGACGTAGAAACAACCTTAATGTCCACTGACAGATAAAGGGATAAAGAGAGACTTACATAGATACAATTCAACCTTATGCAGCCTTAAAAAAGAATCCTGTTACAAGTTGCGACATGGGTAAATATTGAGGACATTATGCTGAGTGAACTAAGTGGTCATAAAAGGACAAACAACAAATAGTACAATTTCACTCATATATAGTATCTAAAGTAGTTGAAATCACAGAAACAAAATTAAAAGGTCATTGCAAAGGGTTGCGGTGGTGGTGAGGGAGAGCAATCAATACTTAAAGGATGTAGTTTCAATTTTACAAGATGAAAAGATTCTAGAGATCTGTTATATAACAATGCAACTATACTTAACATTACTGAACTATGCACTTAATATTAGATGTGTCATCTTAACCAGTTTTATATATTTGTTGCCACAATTTTAAAAGATATTTAATGACATACAACATATTCCTGATATATTAAGTGAAAAAGGCAAGATGAGTAGTAGAACACAGCATAATTCCTTCTAAAATACTTAATACTTTGTAAACTTTATGAAATACTTCAAGTAATACACCAAAACATCAACATTTATTAACTCTGTGATCTAGGACTGTAGGTCTTCATTTTTTTTACGTGTTTCTAAATGAATTTATAAAAACATGTTTTAAGAAGACTATGAGGGGCTATAAAAGCACACCATTGGCCTTATGCACAGAGACATTAGTGTTTTCTTTGCTGCTGTTTAAGATCTAACATTTTAAAGGCATTCACCAACTCTGAAGATCCAACCAGACAAGCTGCATATCAGTATTGAAAAATATGAAAATATTCATTGGGGATGACTGAATTTGAATAGTGGCTTCCATACGTAGGACCCATCATTTAGCAGATGTGCCCCTTGCAGCTACTGAGACCAGAGTTGAAAGTGTGGTTTCCTCCAGACTGTACGTTCATAATGAAACCAAGAAAACTGAGAATGTGGGTAAGCTAACGATTCATTTATAACTGTTCAGCCATCTCATAAAATTAGCCCAGAAAGTGCCCACTGCTGATCTGGAGGATGTTTTGCCGCTCGCTGAAGATGTTACCACAATCCTCGCCAAGTGCTGTGAGTCCACCTCTGAGGACTGCATGGCCAAGGAGGTAAGAGGGTCCCCATCACGACCATCCTCATCACGTGCCAGGTACTGAGCATCAGGCACTCTTCGAAATTGCTTTTTACATGCTCCATCTCAGTGGATCCTCAGACTTCCTATGAAATTTAACTCCATTTTGCACATGGGGAAACAGAAGATTAGCAAGGATCAATAATTCAAAGTCACAAGTGGCAAAGTCTATATATAAGTACAAGATCATCTGATTTCCAAGACCTTACTCTACCTACACAGCCCAATGCAGTATCCCTAGCCACATATGGTTATTTAATATTTAGGTATAATTCAAGTAATTTAACCTTCTGTTTTTTGGTAACACTAGCCACATTCCAAATGCCCAGTAGTATTGGACATACCGGTACAGATCATTTCATCATCACAAAATTCCATTAGACGACACTGCAACCATTATACCTATTATAATTTAATGGTCACCTCAATACCACCCCCTTTTTCATTAACATAATTCTCTCAAGTAGAATTTGAACAGTTGTTTTAGAAAAAGGTCACTCCAATCTGTGGGTCTTTTTAGGAATAGATATGTTATGTTACCTGGTCTTTTTCCACTAAGAATACATGTCTGTGTTAGTAGGTATTTTTCTATCTCCTGAGTTATAATGGCTAAGTAGGATTCTACTGTATAGCTGCATTGTGTGTACTGTATCTGTCTACCTAGATATACCATATTTTTATTTAACCAGTCTCCTATTGGATTTAGGTTGTTTCAGTTTTTCAGTATTTTAAACAACTTTGCCCTTATAGCTAAATTTTCCCTTCACCCATAATTGTTTGTTGAAAGTAAGCCCTTAGAAGTCAATCTGCACATTTTAAGACTCTTAGTACCTATTGACAAATTGCTCTCCAAAAAATATTTTACCAATTTACTTCCTAAGAACATTTATACTGACTTGTATGTACACCACTCCAGAGCTTATAAGCCTATGTAAGCCTTCCTTATTTTAATTAGACCAACTAGGAAAACTAGTAATGCACAAACTCATGATTTCTTTTGTAGCTGCCTGAATACACAGTAAAAATCTGTGACAATTTATCTACTAAGAACTCTAAGTTTAAGGACTGTTGTGAAGAAAAAACACCCATGGACATTTTTATGTGCATTCACTTCATGCCAGCTGCCCAGCCCCCTCAGTTGCCAGATGTTGAGTTGCCCACAAGTAAACATGTGTGTGACAAAGAAAACACCAAAGCCATGGATCAGTGAGTAAAATTGATTTGAGTAATTGTTTTCTTGACAGTATTGATATTCACCAGCATTAGATAACAAACTACACAGAATGGTGAACATTTATCCATTTTCAGCCAAGAACTAAAATATACCATGGGTTGCATACACTGCAAGTTGCATATACTACTAGTATATGCATACTCATGGTATAAAAATATTTCACAAAGCTTGAATTAACAGGTCAGAAAATCAATTACCAGTATTATAAAGCAGAATTTAGACTGAAACTCTAATTTATATCTAAATACTCATCATTTTTATAAAGGACAGTTCTATGAAGTGAAGTGGATACACGCTTATATAGATATGTCTGTGTGTGTGTGTGTGTATATAATAGAGCTTTAATTCAGTATTACCTAGTCACAATTCATTATCGACTTCAATGCAACTATTAATAGTTTGCATTTCAATAGGAATATTGTTTGAAATCCAAAACCTGTTGCAATGTTTTAGCTAAACCTTTTTTTTAATAAAGATGCAAAAGCCAGGTGCTCTTTTATAGTAGATGTCAAATTTCAAAACATGACAGACACACAAAGCAACCCAGGTTAAATAATATCTCCTTTCTCTCTCATGCCAGGTATGTGTTTGACCTAAGTAGGAAGAATCAAGTTCCAGAAGTATTCCTCAGTAAAATACTTGCACCAACCCTGAAAAGCCTTGGTGAATGCTGCGATTCTGCAGACTCTACTGGCTGTTTCAATGCAGTGGTACTATTTCTACATTGTCCTTACCAATGCTGGAATAAATCAAGGGTTGGCAAACTGATACACAAAATGTGGCCCAATGCCTGTGTGTACATGGCCTGAGATAAAAATGGTCTTACATTTTTAAGTGGTTTGAAAAATATTTTTTGGACACATGAAAATTTTTTGAAACTCAAATTTCAGTGATCATGAAGTTTAATTAGAATATAGCCATATATTAAGGTTGTATATAAATGATAATTTAATAAAATTTAAAAAAGAATATAGCAGTACTCATTGTTTATGGCTGCTTTTGTGCCATATTGGCAGAGTTAAATAATTACAACAGAGACTATATATGGCTTATGAGACCTAAAATATATACTGTCTGGCCTCACATAATGTTTGCCAATATCTGGTGTAGAAAAACTCCCCTACTGATACATTGCATGGAATTCTGATTTAACATCTCCTGAAAGAGTGTTCCAAGACAAATAATTTTGTTATGTAATTGTTTTCTTGCAGGGCCCTCAACTGAAGAAGGAATTATCTTCTTTCATTGACAAAGGACAAGAACTGTGTGCAGATTATTCAGAGAACACATTTATTGAATACAAGAAAAAGTAAGGGACTTGTTCTGGCTGTTTCCTCCAGACTTATCAATAATACTAGCCTGGTATTGTGATTTGGAAGTACAGTTGAAGATTTATGATGTGCTAACTGAGCAATAAAAAAGAGAGGTATGATTAAGAGTTTTAAAAAGCAGTCAGAATCTACATTCTGTGTATGAAGAAAGTGAGTTCTGTGGAAAATAGGTCACGTGTATCAGGTGAGCGGTCATTAGAATACAGCCCCAAAAGTGTAATTTACAAGATCTGAGGGATTTGATTCAAAAAATACCAAGTTGACCCATATAGTTCATTCTTGTCCTAAAGCTATCTGTAGATGCTGCTTTAAATAATTGAGAAACTATAAAACTGCTGAAAAATGGTATATAACTTTCATGACATTCTGTCTGACAAGAGGACACACGTGTAGTGCTGATCACCAGCATGTATTCTTTATAAATTGGAAATACACATGTCAACCATCAATAATGCTGAACAATAGCATGTTTCTTAAGAAAGCACTTCTTCTAAATAGGTGTTAACTCTAAAATAATAGGCAATAATGAAAGAAGTTTTACTGTCTCTGTTGAGACCATATCATTCCCAACTTTGTTAAGTGAATTTCTTACATCTATTTCAAATCATCTTGATCAACATAGGTCTCAAGTCAGCACAAATCAAACTCCACAAAAAGACAATTCTGAAGTATCCCAAAAGTAGGACACTTATTTCAATGATGTCCATGAAGTCTGCCTTAAAAAAAGCTCTAAAGAAAATGAAAAATTGTGAAAAACTGAAGTTCAAAAGGTTGTTTCCCAGTTAATTATATAATTAATTTTCCAATATTATGAAGTCAGTATAGACTGTAAAACAAATATTGCAAGATTAAGTACTTTGCCAATAGTTTTGAACTCCAGGATTGCATGGAAAATATAAATTACAATATCTTCAAGGACTTGATTTAAAAAAAACAGTGTTAGCCAATAGTTCATTAACATTCTTGTCTGATGATTGATGATTTATATAATATTGATGCATTAAAAATGTCAATGTAGAATTAATTTCATATTATGAAATTAGAGAAGACTGAGACAACTGAGCAACAGTATTTGAATCCCACACCCCCATGCCTGTTTTCAGTTCCGTCCCCATCCCGAGTTCCTTCTGGTCTAACTTTTCCCTGCTCCCAGCTGGGGTAGTTTCATTTCAATAATAGTTTTATGAACAAATTAGTCCATCTCACCCTCTTGCACTTTCCCAGCATCTACCTTACTAACCCCAATTCTAGGTAAATTTGGGTCTCTGTTACCTCCCACTGCTGGGATGGCAAGTATTTCTTGGAGAAAGTCATAAAAACAGCCTGAGTTGTCTCTTAGGAGGGTAGAGAGTTAACCAAGGCCACAGGCCACTCCAACCAGGATGGAATCAAGAGAAGTCCTAGCACTGTCTTAAAAGTGAGACGGAGAGCAAGTTAGTGGAAGAGTTGGAGACAGGAGCCAAAGTTTCTTACCTTGTATTCCATCACAGCTGGTTGAGAAGTGGGGGAAACTGTAAAATATGAGAGAACAGAAAAAGTTTTAAAATGGCATAAAGTTCTAGAAGGGAAATATTCTTTAAGGAGCTTGAAATTAAGATCTGGAGAGAAGATGAAAGGTCTGGGAGAACAGAAGAGGAGCCATCCATGGTGATGTGACTGAGTGGACAAAAGGGGAAAGGCTGGAATTCAAATTCAGCAGCAATCTGTATGTTTACTTTCATGATCTCAAAAAGAAATGGAGATCTTTCTTATCTCAAACTGAGTCACTAAGAATCATTCCACAAAGATTTCCTTGAAAAGAACTATTTCTGTTTTCATCTTTCATTGCTAATTTAAAAGCAAAGGATCTAAAGTGGCTATCATTTTGCACTGCAAATGTGTACAAAATACATCTGGTAAAACCTTACATAAAAATGGTATTTCAGATTGGCAGAGAGATTAAGAGCAAAATTGCCTGATGCCAGCTCCACGGAACTCGAAGAACTCGTTGATAAGCGCTCAGACTTTGCCTCCAAATGCTGTTCCATAAACTCACCTCCTCTCTACTGTGATTCAGAGGTCAGAAAATTTAACCCTCTACTTAAATCACTGCACAATATTTTAAGAACTTATGTGTTCAGAGTCACTCATGTCTTTGCTATTGAAATGCCATTATGTGGCAGACTTTTTCCTGATAATTTCATTGTAAAGATGACAAAGAAACAAATGGCTATTCCCATGCCCTGCTAATATAAAAGCAAACCGAAGCACTGCAAAAATCATGAAATTTTACAATAACAAAAGTGTTTGTGAATACAGGCAGCAAAGTGTATTACACTGTTTTTCAAATTGTAGGCTGTAACCTATTAACAGCTTTTTTTAAATGCAAGAAAAGAAAAATAGAGTAGAAATAGCCCATGTCACATAGTGAGGGCGTTTCATGAATTTTATTTGATATATATGTATATGACATACATGCATGTATGTACATACAGGTATCAATAGGTGAATTGATATACTTTTAGAAAAAGGATCATACTGCAATTTGTCTAAATTATAATCAAATTTTGCTTTAGTGGAACACAAGAAAAAAAAGCAACTGAGGAATTACTAAAAGTCACATAAATGTAGAAAATAACATAGTAAAGAAACAAGTTGGAAAAAGATTTGATATCAAAATGGAGTCATTTTAAATTACAAATTTTTCTTTAAGACACTACCAATTGGCTTCCAATTCTGAAAGCTAAAGAAATTAGAAGTCTTCCAAGTTCCCTCTCCACTCCTCCTGATGTCTTGGTTCTGAGGTTCCTATTTAAATGTTGATCACCCCCTGCTCCTGTCTCCCACCTCCTCCACTCTCCTTCTCTCCCCCAGCTTCTATTTCCCCTCTCTACCTTCAACTTATTCACATATTGCCAGATCATTTATTTTTTACCTTGTGCATAACACAGGCAGTTCTAGCCAAACCTTTTGCTTTCTCTGATAGTTGATTATCTCATCCCTTTCACTGCATCTGTGCCCTACTGGTTTTGACCTATAAACCCCAGTGTGAAGCAGATATTTTGTGTTCTATCTTTATGTAAACTGAAGGTGTGAAGGAGGGAGGAGAGCCCAGTTTAGTCTGGATAGGCCCATGGTCAGTACACCTGTGCTCTGAAGTTCTCTTAAGTGTCTTACACTAGGATTTCCTCCATCAAGCCAGTATCTATCCTATTCCATGGGGAAATGTTTTATTGGCCTTTTTCAGATACAGTAAGCCCATTTGCTCACATCCTCCATTTGGCCTATTACTCCCCAATAGTCATTTCAATTATTTTGAACAGTCAAAAGATAAACACAATACTTCATGTCATTCACTGCCGATTTGGACTTATTAGTGACAATTCCAAGAACTTCATCATCTCACTCATTCTGTTTCTGGAATACAGAGGCAGAGTTAAGAAACAACTCTATGCTGTACCAAAATACTTTGCTCACCTCTTTCTGAGGTTCATGGTAAGTCATATCCCTTCCCTACTCTGGCAGTGGTGCTAAGATTATTTTACTAGATCTTACTATTGTTGATTTTGTCATGTTAAGGAAGTAGGATTTATGATCCATTTTTGATCCATCACTTTTCGTGTCCTTACATAAAAATAACTGGAATGTAAAAGTCAATACTAATCAAACTAATGTTAATGCCAATTAGAAATCCTTTTATATAAGTTAAAAAAAAGAGGTTCAAGAATTTACATGAAATTTTTGTCCATACAAACCACAAAAGTAACCAAACCTGGTTTCATTATTCTATTATTTTTCTATTTTATTTCTATTAGAGCACATTTGAAAATATCCAAGAACTAAATAAAAATCATGAAAGTTTAAATATCAGAAAAAAACAAAGATCACTTAGTGTAACTTTTCACTGAGTGGATTCCTTCAACCTCCAAAAATACCTGTAGTCAATTCATTTGCTCTTAAAGGTAGCTTGTCGCACTGCCACATAGCTTCATGTATGAGGACATTCTACGAGTTAAGCCAAGATATTCCCTTTCTGTCTCATGTGATTTTCTCTACCAACTAGCAAATGTCTCTTCCCTGTTATCAGTAGCATCTCTTTTATAATTGAAGTGGCTCTTTAAAAATTAGGCTGTGTAAAGTGTGTGTGTGTGTGTGCGCGCGCACACGCACATGTTTAAGTCTGGGCTCCATATACCAATTCTCAGTATTTCAGTGAAGTTCTGTCCTCTGCTGTACAGTGCCTGACAGCCTTGATTAGTTTGACAAACTGAGCTACATCACCTCGTTCATTTTTCTTCTTTATATCCTCAGAGATTCTTATTTCTAGTTTCTACATTTACATTTCAATTACAAACCTATTTGTTAATCTTGCTTGTAACAATTTTTAAAGTCAATTCCAGAAGGAAGTAGAGTAGAATAAAAGCCTGTTTTTAAAATTCTGTTGAGAAATATATCATGTTCATCTTTTATTAAAGTTCAACCTATTGAGATCCTAAATAAAAACTGGAAGAGTCGAATTGTTAGGATATTTTGATCACTATTGGCATTAAACGTTTGCCATGAAACAACTGAACAGTCCCTTCTTTTATTACCAACTTGCTTTGAGTAATAGAAAAGCTGAATTTAGGTTGCCTTAGCCCAAACAAAATGACCTTACCTGAAGTTTTTGCCACCAGCATAATTTGCTGAGGGTCTCATTCAGTCATTAAAAAAGGTCTTTGGTGGGTTTATTTTATTTATCCTCTGTCAAAAGTAGCATGTCTATAACCCTTTCCCAGTCCCTTTATCTGTTTATCCAAATACACATTTTCCTTTTTTCCATCACACAAGACAAATTGAACTTTATGCATAAAATGCATGCTACCTTTGAGTCTCTTGCTTTTTGCTGAGTTGCTTCTCAGTATATTTTTCATTATAACATATTGCCAATTTAAAATTTTATTTCAACTACAATGATGAATGAGAAGGCAGGTTTGTGACTTTATTTTTTTCTTGCTTTACAATAAGTAAATTTATAGCAGTGCTGCTCCTGAGTAGCCATGCTTTCAGTAATGGCTAAAGATGAATGGTGTTGAGAATACTTGTGCACATTCGATTATTTAGAGCACTCAGATCAGATTCTCTGGTGTTTCCATTGTATCTTCCTATGTTGATCTCATAGCCAGCTCAGCAAGCTCACCTCTACTTTCTGACTCTGTTAAGGCAAAATCTAAGCATCCACTCATCAATGCTTAGTGTGAATATTTGTTCCATTACCCTACAATATTTGGGCTATAATCTATTCTGAAATCACCTTTTCCTATATTTGACTGACAGTTTTTCTCCTTAAAGGTAATGCCCGTCTACTACATTCACTCCAACTTATATCCAGGGATCCATTTCTACCTGCCAGTTTAAATATACTTGCTACAGCCATTTGAGGAATAGCAAAAGGAGCTTCTGAACATAATGTTTCATTGTGTGGTGACCTACCCCCTACCCTCACCCTGACCTTGAAATGACTAGGAAATAGAATCACCAGTGTAATTTTCTTTTGGTTTCACCATGGCACTTTCAGAACTGTTTTTTTTTTTTTTTAACTCCACAGACACCCATTGACTGCAAAAACAGTTGCAAAATTAGATTGAAATTTTTTTCTCTCCCACCATCATTCAGACAAGGCATCCCTATTCATTCTCCCAAGAACCTATTACTATGCTTCCTCTAAGATGTCCCAGCAGAGTGTTAGTGGGCACTAACTATGACTTCCCAAAGTTTTAAGAACACCACTTAAAATCTTGAAAACAGACAAATGCAAATAGCCAAGTGGAAGCTGGGCAAAGAGGAGACCGACTGACTCTCCCCTTCTCACCCCCTTTCTTCTTCTCTCTCATACTTCAAGGGAAACTGGCATATCCACTATAGTTTGTTACGTCTTTCAGATTTTGTCATCCTCAGTGCCATAGCTAGCATTTATTAAGCCATTACAGTATCTTAAGCAGAATACTAAGAGCTTTGCATGTATGTACTTATGGAATAATCTAAAACAATTCTAAATGTTAGGTACCATTTTAACTCCTCTTTTACACATGAGTTGAGTAAGATACGATTTTCCTGTCATGTAATCTTACATAAGTTTATTTCATAGGAGTCTGTTACTCTCATTTCATGTCATTGTTATAGACTTTAGCCCTAATTTAGTTAATGACTAAAGCTAAGTATTGATACCAAAAGACTACTGTAGACTGAAAATCTTAAATTATTGTTAAATAGCAAAAAAGGTACCAGATCAGTAGTATTATCCTGAATTCCATTCATCCCACTACCTTGGAATCATCTTTCCTTAATTATTTTTCTTTTCCTTCAACAATATCTTTTTAATGGTTCTAAAGTTCCTTATCTCCTAACCTTAAAAAACAAGATACTTTAGACACTACTCCCTAGCTATTTTGCTTTTCCTTCCTTTTACAGCCAAGACTCTTAAAAGATTAGTATATACTCTCATTTTTTACTCCTCCTGTCAATTCCTCAACCCTTTGCGGTATGGCTTCTGATGGCACACACCACTAACGACAAGGTCACACTGACAATCTCCTGGCTAAATCCAGTAAACATTTTTCAGTCCTCAATGGCCTTCTCTGCAGGACGCTTGATACCCACAACTACTCCTTTCTTCTTGAAGGAATGTCTGGCATCTGTATTATCATATTCTACCTTTGTCCTCCTATGATTTGTCCCCTCTCATTCTGTTTCACATTGTCCTCTTTGAGCCATCTCTTAAATTTGTTTTCCAGAGTTTTTTCCATTGGTCTTCTTCAATTTCCACGAAACTGCATTTCCCCCAGTGTTCTCATCCACAGAAATGCCTTTAATTTCCAGACATCTACCCCCATCTATGATTGTTCACCTCAATACCATGCTTTCTGTCCAATTGTTTATGGTGCTCTGCTGTTCCAAACGAACTTCAAACTCAATGTCTGAAATCTTCCCCTTAAAACCTCCTCTTGTATTTCCTAAACTTATGAATATCACCACCATTTAGCTCTTGTCCAAGATAAAAACCATGATCCCTGTTTTGCCTTTTTTTTTCTATATGCATTCAATTAAATTCAAAACCTTATAAATTCTAACTTCTCAATATCTCTGCTCCCACCTCCTTTCTTTCTGCTTATTGGTATTTAAATTCAGGCCAATATGTTACCTGGATTACAGCTTCCCAGTTGGTCTCCTATCTTCAGTCCTTCCCCAGTACTTCACACCCCAACTCTATACTAAGGTCAAAATGACATTTGTAAACACAAAATGGATAACATGGTTGACCCTTGAAACTGAGGGGGTTAGGGGTGCCAATCCCCCATACAGTCTAAAATCAACATAAAACTTTTGACTCCCCCAAAACTTAATAGCCAAGTGTTGACCAGAAACCTTATTGATAACATCAATTAACAAATATTTTGTATATGTATATATACTATATTCATACAATAAAGCTAGAGAAAACAAGTGTTTTTTCAAATGCTTGCAAATCTCCAAAAATAATTTCCAATGTACTTATTTTTAAAAATCCACATATAAGTGTTCTCACACAGTTCAAATTAGAGGGTCAACTGTATACCCCTCCAATTTGTCTCCACTGCTTCCAAAATGAATTGTTTTTTTTTTTTTTTACTCAAGAATTGATTCCTTGAGGAAACCTTTGATTTCCTCCCCAACCTGATCCACTATTACTTCTTGTTCCTCCAGCTTTGGTTGTCCTGAACTACTTGCAGGTTTCCAAGTATATTAAATTTGCTCTTACCTCAAGGTTTTTGCACATGACTCACCCCACATGGCCCTATCCTCACTCCAGAATCTGGGTGAATCTTTCGTCAAGCTTCAGGATTCCATTTAGACATCACTTTCTCTGGGAATCCTTCCCTGGCACTCAAGCTTTTCTGTTATCCCTTAACATTCTGGACATATTCAAAAGTTAGTAGTTACTCTGTCGTCATTTTTTTCTTGTCTATATTTGAAACACTAAACTCTTCAAGGGGAGGGACAATATAAAAATGTGAAGTATGACAAGTTTAATATAAAACTGCGTTTTGACAAGAATCCTTTGCTTTAAGGTTCCAATTTGCATATGCCTTCTGTATGATAGTCTACAAATAAAATACTGATTACTTAGATGACATCCTTTTTCATTTCAGATCGACACTGAAATGAAAAATGTCCTATAAACCTGATCCATGTATACTGTCTTAGGTAAGTATAGTTTTTAAAGCAACAAAGAACCCAGCTTTGTACAACATATTTTAAAAATCATAGCATGGGAAGAGGACTATGCAAGTTATTTATTCCATTATCTATTCAAACTCATTTTACAGATGAGAATATTAAGCATATGAAAAGTTAAAGAGTTTACACAAGTATACATAACCAACTTCTCGCATATTTACAAGTAGAATCCAGGTCCTGAGCCTGGTTGTATATTCCTCATGACCTCACATCTAAGATGACAGTATGGAGATCAATACAGGGATTCTGATACACTCAATAGAAAAAAAAAAATGTTTAAACAGAGTCCATCAAGTCTTAAAGATAACATAGCAGGGTTCTTAGGAGGAAAGAAGCAGTCTTCAAATTAAAGCAACACTGTTGAAATACTGTCACTTGCTTCTTTCAGATATTACATTTTTACCCTTTAAAAAATGCCTGATGGAGATATTAAGACCATAAAATAATTTAGACAGACCTCCATACTTTACATTTAAGGTGAGCTCAACTCTGCACATTTCAACAAAATATTTTCTCTCAAGATTTAATTGTGTTCATTTTAGAGATATTACTTCTGAGATTAAAAAATGATGAAGACAATGGTTTTGGTTTATCTCAGACCTTCACTGAACGGAGGCTTTTCAATAATGTAAAATTTTTATTTTGCTGATTTACTCACTTTCCCCAACATGATACGGACACAAAAGCCACTGACTAATAAAATTAAATCATTCCACTATATTTAGGCTTTCAGCTATCAACTACTGAGTCATCTGAAACAGTAAAAAAGAAAACACTCAGAGGCAGTACGATAGGGTGGTCAAGGAACTAGCTGTCACCAATTCAGATTAGATTCCCCACTCCAACTATTTTTCTTTGTGAACTTGAGCAAGTTATTTATACTCCAAAGCTCAATTTCCTTAAGGAAATTGCAATCTCTCTCTGCACTGTTGCAATGACTAGGGAGATGATGATACATTATAAAATAGCAGTGGTAATACTGGCAAAGTTCTTCCTGCTGCTGCTTCTACTGATGATACGAATCCAACCTGAAACAAGTTGCCCTTCCTATATATTCCTGTGCTTTGGTATACAGATATTATGTCCTAAGGGGAAAGTAAGTTCTCTGAATAATTTCTGGGGGGAAATTAAAAGCACACCTGAAACTAATGTCATCAATCATACCTCCAAAAACAGTAAAAGCCAAGTACTTGCAGTGTAAATATTTTAGAGATAAAAATTGTATCTGGTCTCTGTTGCTGCTAAACTATTTCTTGTCATCCATTTGAATTAATCCAGTCTCCGTCTCAATCTGTATTAATCTTTATAGAGTTAAAAATCCCAATGTACAACAGTTACCTCGCCTCTTACTCTTCAAGATATCTCAAGCTTTAATAAGAATTAGGATTATTTGGAAAACTATGTGAAAACTCTGCCCCTGAGTTTGTTTTCACTGGACCATGTTACACTTTAGGAACTCAGTACTTTTCCCTGGTGTCTCACATATATTCTCTCAGGCTCTGGGAGCACGAATTGAAATAGCAGAGGTTATCCTAAGAAAAGGGGCAGCAACACTAATTTGATGGATTAAGAGATTTTTTTTTTAACCTAAACTTTCAGAAATACTTTTAACACTAAGTCAACAGATGAACTCAATTTTTTTGATGATATTAATGAAGATTCTAATACTGATTCTTCTGCTTCAGCCATCTGCTTTTCCCCTTCTATAAATTTTTAAAAATCATCTCTTCTGTATTAGTCAATAATTTCCTATGGCCTTTAATTAGTCCTTCAATTTCTGCATCATTCAATTTTTGGCTACCCAAACACATTTCAGTCATCAGTGGGAAGCTCCTAAAATAGAAATCACTCACATATTCCTTCTTTAGATTTCAACAACATGCACTGACTCTTCTGAGCTCAATTTTCTTCACTGCCTGCTATTATAATCATAATATGCAATAACAAAGGGCTACCAACATTGTTGTATTAACAGTTGGATGGCTTTGAGAGAGCAAATACCTTGCTCACAAGATTGTAGGTCTAGGGCACTTGATATCCATAGATAATGGTGCCACAGCCTAAGTGTTTTATTAGGTTTCTAGAACACTGCCAGCCAGTTGTGGCTTTATAGGACAACCCTGGATTCATTCAGTTAGCAGCAGCATTGCCCAAAAGTGACGCAGTCCCAGTCATGAGCTGCTCTGGACCCAGGACTTAATGATTCCAAACAGCGTGAGCACTTTTTCCCCCAGACAGACCAGTCTTTTCAGCATATTGTAAATTGCTTTAGAATATACCCATGTCCTTCTATGATTTTTTTATTTTAATGGATAAGCTCTTCAATGGCAGAAGTGGCACATGTCATTTAATGGAAAGCAGTTCCTCAAACTATTAAACCCACTTCGGCTGGCTATGTATTTCTTTTCATAGAAAGCTTACCCCTTTTTAGAGACTTGAACAACTTTTAGTAGATGAAGCCTTTGTCTCAAGGTGTACTGAAAGATGGGAACACCTACAATTCATGTCTTCCAGTCAACAGTTTAATGCTATTTCATTTTTAACTGAAGTCTTATTATATACTTGGGTTGTGATCTTGACCATAGGTTCCCTTGACTTTTTTTCTTCAAGCCTCAAAATTGATTATGGCCACATTTGCATGCCCCATTAGAGAGGGAATTATTGCCTCTTAATTCCCACAAAGCCAGTTATCTTTTTTCCTTCAGCTTTGGGAAAAGTGCTGCAAACAGATAAAGGAGTTGGCTCATGCTGCAGAATCACGTTGGATAGAAAATACTACCAGAATCACACTCCACATGGCCACGTGCCTACATAATGAGAGAGACATAAGGGAGCAAAGCACAGATATGTCCACCATCTCATCCTCACTCCAAGGCTTAAACTCACTGAGAGCAATGAAAAATGGAATTTCTTGCTCTGTGCAAATAGAATTATGGTATGACCCCTGTAGTGTATGGGAGGGAAAAGGCCAAGGGGGAGACACATTTGCTTCATTATAAATTAGAAGGTGATTTGATAAAACTCACACTCACTGTTTTACTTAAATAACTACTGAACTATACCTCAGTCCCATGACCAGGGAACCTCATGTACTATTGATTGCTGCTTTGTTCTGCCTGCAATTATTCATTCTCAGAGCAGGAATGCATCACTAGTTCAAAGAACAAGAAGAACCTGTGGGATGTACCTTGGCATAACAGTGATGGCTTTCTATACAGGTCTTACAGATTTCTTACATTTTTTATTCTGGACCTATCAGGTGGGCTGTAGTGACATATGGGTCATGCTAGACAAATTTATCTTTAAATATAAAAATAACTTGACCTTGTATGTACCTGTTAAGCAGTATTATATTATCATCCATTAGCTCTGCTTTTCTAACATTTATTTCCATTATTCTCATAGACCTAGAGCTGGAACCACCCCAGGAATGACATCTGATAGCCGTCCCCAAGCAAACCCCCCTGGGGAGACAGCTGGGATACTCCCTGCTTTTTATCAGCAACAATATCTCATATAATGATTTGCTATCAAAATAAATTGAAATATAATGCAACCCATAAATGCCACTGAGGCTGGTGTTACAGTGTTGATCTTCAGCACCGTTCCTGTGAGTGTCCCAAAGATACTGCAATAGATGGCGTCGATTTCATAAGCCCCTGCTTTTTTCTAGAACATTGAGAATCTACAATTTCCAACACCGAGCTCCATTTCCCTGTTGCCTTACAGGCTTAATAGGTACCATTAAGGAAAAGTTAGCCAGCCTTCCACCATAAACAGCCTGAGATAGCTCACTTCTTTACACAAAGGTGGGGGGAAAAAAGGAACCCTCCTGAGAATACCTTCTTGCTCCCAGCTGCAAGTTGTATGGCAGCAATTAGGTAGGCTCTTCCTTGCAAAAAGAAAATCTCTGTGGCCTGAAGTGTTTGGTTTTTTTTGTTTTTGTTTTTTTACTAAAGATAAATCCTCAAAGCAATTTGAGTCAAAGTTCTAAAAATATGATGATTTCAGCTTAATTTACAATATATACAGACTACATATATTCTTTCTGTGTGTCTTCTTTGCCCACAGAAAAAGGTGTTCTAACTCAATATATTTTGCTTTGAAAGATATTTTCAGCATAAATAACTTTGTGAAACCAATACCAATAAGTCAAGGAAAACCTTCCATATGTATAGTTAAGGAGTCTGAATTCAACTCATGGTAGATGTAGATGGTAGAGATGAAGCACATTTATAGCAAATATAACTGGAGTCGCATTCACCAAATTCACCTCCTGGTCACTCCTCACAATTCTGAGTCTCTGCAAGGAGCATTTCATTAAACCAGGTCAATGCCCAAGACGTCAGCTGCCAGGGACTGGAAAATGAAATGCCTGCCCCCTCACAGCTTCTGTAGTAGAAGATGCAGCCCTACCTCCCATAAAGATTCCAAACTAGGAAATTCACCTCACACAGGGAAGTTCTTCAGATGCCATGCAGTAAAAAAGCAATGAGCTATCCACCACATATTTACGATTTAGATCTTTAAAAGTTTTTCCTTCCAAAATTACCTCACCAAAGCTTCAAAACCAACTCTGTGAAGTAAATACTTTTGATAAAAATACAAGAGGGAGATTCCATAAAGGCAAATGAGCGGCCTCACATAACAGTAAAAGAACAAAACAGAGACTTAGTGTTCAACTCCAGCATGCCATACAAGATTAATGGGCATACTTGAAGAGTGTGTTCCCTGATCAAAATAGTTTTGGGAGCAATGTAGTCTATCTCCCTTTAAGAGTCACAATTTACCATATACAATTTAATATTCCCTAAATTTAACCACTCACCCCCTTTGGATATCATCCAGAATTATTGCTGAGAAATTAATGTTAGAAAGGTCTACTCTGTTCTTATTTTAAAAATTACATTTACACTGTTAAGTACTACTAAGTATTCCAGTTTGGTCAAGTATTTTTATGCCTTTCCAGGCATTTTGTCACTAAGTATTCAATAAACATCACATGATTGAGTAGTACTTTCATGTTTCCCCCGCATATATTTTCCAGCAAATTCTGAACACCTTTCACCATTTTTTATACTAAGAATTGCTGACCCAAATATTCCATCGTTTGAGTACAGGAATTTAATTTTTAGACTTTACATGCATACTCATATCTGTATTTGTTCCACTCTATAGGAAGCAGAGATCTTTTGAGAAGATACTACCAAAATTTATGCTTACTTCTTATACTTCTCTACATTAAAAGAGATGTTTTTAAATTTCCATCTGTCAACCATAGCTGATTTTACTACTTAATGTCTACTATATGGGTAGTTCTCTTTTTACACCTTAAATGTCAACTTTTTCCAAAAAATGGGGCCCTCACCATAATAGAAACCAACAATACTTTGTTTCTATGAATAACATTTAATAAAGATTATGCCAGGGATCTCCAGGGAAATAGGAGATAGAGAAATGGAGAAACTTGTTTTAAGGAATTGACTTACACGATTGTGTAGCTGACCAGTCTGAAGGCTGTAAGGCAGGCTGACAGTGTGGAAACTCACACAGTTTTTCCACATTAAAGTCTTGAGATAGAATTCTTCTGCTCTGGGAAACCTTAGTTTCTACTTTTAAGACCTTCAACTGATTGGATGACACCAAGCACATCATCAAGAGTGATTGCCTTTATTTAAAGTCAGCTGGTAGTAAATGTTAATCACAGCTACAAAATACCTTTAGAGCAATGTGTAGGCTAATATTTTGACTAAACGAATGGGCACCACAGCCTAGCCAAGTTTACACATAAAACTTAACTGTCACACAAACCTTCTGTCATTTTGTTGTCCTTTACAAAGCTTATAGTCTTTCAAGTTTCAATATTGCCTGTGTTTTTCTGAATCCCTAAGTCATTCCACACATGATTCTAAAGACATCAATCACCTAACAACCATTGCCTTAAATGGGCTACTCAGGATTAGTGTATTAATACCTCCCCTGAAAAACAAAGCACTTTTTGGAGATTTTAATTTGAAAACATACTCTAAGAAAACACATTAAAATTTTTCTATTATGTCTTTTTCTAATTATGTCATTTAATTCAAAAGCAATATACTCTAATGAAGCAATAATTTAAGCAACTTTATAGTTTTCCCAATTTCCATTTGGAGATAGATCACTAAAAATAAATGAGAAGGCTTAGAATATTGTCTTTTTGTGCTTCTGTTCTCCCTTTGAGTGCAGCCCTTCCCAGCACAGAATTTTCACACCCACCCAACCTACAGACAAGTGATTCTCAACCCTAGCTGCATATTAGAACCACGTGAAGAATTTTGAAGGCAGGAAAAATAAACAGAAGAGTTGCCCAGGACCCCGTCTCAAAGCTCCAGATTTAATCAGTCTTAAATGCAACTTGCTGTGCAGCTTAGTCTACAAATCACTACTTGAGAAGCTTGGAGTCCTCACCCAAACTAGAAAAAGGAGAGCACCTGAGATCAACTAATTAAGTACCTGTTTGCTAAATGGATTATACCAGCAACATAAATTTCTAGCACTGTTTTACGTCAATCTGCCCTTGCATTATGAGAATTTTGTCAATTATGGAATGAAATTTTTGTATTCCATTAAAGAAAACCCAGTCACAGATAATCAAGTCAAAAGATGTCCTTTCCCAAGGGCTATTTTACCCTTGCCCATTTCTTCCAGGATCTGAGATATTCTTCTCCCATCAGACCAGGAAAGTACCTAATTGTACCTAAAAGTATTATACTCTTGTTTCATAATTTGTGTGTTTTTTTGGCAAATTGTAGTTAGCAATTAACAATAATACCTACTTACTCACCCCATACCTCAGGAGTTGGGATTCTGACATTGCTTCTACCCCAGTAAGAAAGTTTCTAACAATGATTAGGTGACTGTGTCCTCACTCTTCAGTATCAGAAGTAAGTATGGGTCTTTGTATCTGTTGTGCGCAGCACCATGGAAAGGCCTTAGGAAGGAATGCCTCCTTCAAACAAAAATCTTTGCCTCCACCTTGTGCATGGCACATGTAAATGCAGATGGATGTGCAGACACCAATTCTGAAATCAGGCTTTAATAAAATTAATAGCATGCAATCACCTGGAATGTGCTTACTTTGTGCTGCAGCTCTACTGGTACAGGAAAAGCTTGGAGCCAAGTTAACAAGATACAGAATGTTCAGTTTTATTTTCAGAGATTATAACAACTGTGTCAACTTGGCAACTTTGTACATGGGAGACCAGATAATCCATCTAAATTTTTCATTTAGTTCCTGAGAATGTTTAAAACTTTGAGAGAAATTCAACTCATTTTTTCTCTTAAAAGATAGTGTGAGTCGTGGAATATGACAATCTTCTCACTATTAAGCTCCAGCTAAGATTGGGTAAGAAAAAAATGAAAAAAACAGTGCAATAGTTCATTTTCTACACACTGTATTACTTCTTAAAGGATATTCCTACATTACCTCATCTAATTGACCCTCAAAAGTCAGGAGCATCCTTTCTACCACATTCTATTCAGTAAGTAGTGCAAAGACCCACCCAGTTTCAAGGGACAGGGGGTTACATAGACTGTATTTTTGAATGAATGGAGTATCAAAATATTTGCAGATGTTTTAAAACCACCATCTACACAAAACTCTTAGACCAATGCATTTGTCATTGGCAGTGGTCATGCAGAAAATGACAAAGCTCTCCTAAGGCTGGGAAAATAATGTAAATAGAAGCCTAAATCAAATGTTAACCTGCTGTGCAGAAACAAAATCACCAATATTTCTAAAAACTATTTTCCATATCAGTAATATGAGAAGTAGTTCATAGAATGAGTTTGAATATTATAAAACTAATCAGATTAAATTAGGAAACTAATGTAGAGTCAGAATAAGGCCAAAAATGCTATAGACAACATAGAAGAGAAAAAAATGAATTTTGTCTACAGGTTTTTCTCATCCAGTTTGTCATACAAATGGCTCGTTGTCATTTCATGTGTTCCCAATTACAATGTCTAATATACTCATGTTAAACCAATAGTTATACTCAACCATTACTCTAACTTCTAATTGGTTGTTTCTACGTAAAAGAGCAGAGAATTACATTGTAAAGGATCATCAGTTATTAACTCAAAAGACTGCAATGATGAAACCTATGATTAATTTTAATCAAATAAAATCATACTCTCATCAACTGTCATTTACATAAAGTCAATTATATAACTTTTAATTAGCACAACTCAATTCTACAATTGTTGTTTCTCTAATCAAAGGCATGGTCATCTAATGCAAACACTTAAGAAAGTATACTGATGTAAAAATTTTACATCCACACTGTTATTGCCATAAATTCAGCATAGGTCATTGTTTTTAAAAATATGTCTTTCAGATCTTCTAGTTCTTAGCTATTCCTGAAAAACAACCATGAAGCCAGGATGTGCAATGGTTTAGTTACTCAGCTGAAGAGCAGAGGCAGTCCTCTCAGAAGCACCTGTCTGAGAGGCTGGGCAACGCCTCCACTCCTCTGCTTAAATTTTTGCAAGTATATGGGAAATACCAGACAAAGGATTGGATTTCTACCCAGTAACTCAGGCTATCAGAGCACCTACCACAAGCCTAGATCCACCCAGAGCTTCTGGTGTGCTGGGAGAGCAGTGAGGGCCTCACGATTCATCATTCATCTACTCATAAGGATTTGAGGCCCAGGAAGGAAGGTAAATGACCATTTAAACACCACTGTCTCTTGACTTGCAAACCTAGAAGATGTGAGTTTTTTCCACTACTTTATATGAAATATGGTATAGTTGACCCCTCCTGATCAGAGATCAATTTGCACAACTGCCAGGCCAGAACACAATTTGTACAAAATAGAAACAAGCTTTGTATCTTGCCCTCTTCATCCTCTTTTTCTCAATAAAAGACTCATTTTGCCCATTTAATAAAATGCTAAGAACATCAATGGCGGGGACTTTTCAGGATTGGGCCCTTTTTCTATATACAGATAATTAAGTCAACACATTACTTGATTTTAAACCCAACCAGAACACAACTTTAAAACTACAGTACTATCCATACTTAGTGAGGTTTCATTAAAAGGTCGCATGTTTTGCCTAGTCACCATCCACACTTCCCAGCCTCTGTTTTAGGTCTCTTACCCTCATTTAATAGCTGGGCTGGAAAGAGGGAACTTGTGATTCATATTTGCTTATTGCAGGTAGTACAGAAAGGAAAGGGATTTGGGAGAAGCTAATCTCTCTTTGCATAACCCACAGCTCATTTGACTTCCCCAGCAGAAAGCTCTCCCTTGCACCCATGTTAGGCAACAACTATACCTCTTCAGAGTTTAAACGGAATTTCATTTCTTTTTTCAAAACCTGAATGGAACATAGTATTTGACCAATACCTCCCTTAGACCCAGGCACACAGAGCCCCAGCTCTGGGCACCCCACTTAAGGGCACCCTGTTTAGCCTTCGTCCAGCCAGGACCCTCCACATAAGACCAGGCAACCATGGGGTCAAAGGGACACGGCCATCCAAGGATCCAGTCTTCCTCCTTTCAGACCTCACTTTGTACCCAGGATGCCAGACTGCCATGTAGACTCCCAGCACAGGCCTCCTCTCTAGGTAGGTAGACCACATTGTTGGTGGGCCAAGAGGCAGTCGTTTGTTTAGTCATAAGGGTCACGGTCTGTGCGTGCATGTGTATGAGACCATCACAGAGCTGGACAGAGAGGGAACTAGGAAGGAAAACAGGGACAGGCCATGGGCTGGAGGCTGGCTTTCTGCATTCTGTCAAGTTCCGTTACAGAGTTCAGGGGAATCTAAGGTTTTTAAACTTAAACCTGGATTTTCAGGTTGTTATGAATGTATATTTGCCAAGTTAAGAGGATAGAACATATTTTATTTACTTAACAGCTTGTCAGCTTGATTTCAAACTTTCACATATGTAGACATATGCTCTGTGGGCCTCCGTTTATACTCTTACACCTGAATCTGCAGTTTTCTGTCAGGCCTGCATTTTATAGGTACTGAAATGGGTCAAGTAAGTGACTCCATCCCCTTTTCTCCACACACAAAACCAGTACACAGCCTCACCCGAACAGGTTTAACAGCATCAAATTGCACCCTAGCTTATCCTGGAAAAGTAAATCGAGCTGCTGGCCCTCTCTCCTCCAAATTCAAGCTTAGTAAACTGGTAATGTGAAAGGAAACTAATATGATGTGAGGAACTAACAACCATAATAATAACAATTTTGAGAACACTTGGAGGGTCTGAGGCCAAAGAATCCCCTACAGGCTGTCTTGAGTTGGGGACATTAGTAGAAGAGGGAGGTTGAATTGTAGTGGATTCAACCTTAGGCAGACAAAGAGGAGAAAAGCTTCTAAAAAGTGCTCATGCATTCAGAAAAGTTTAAAATCCTAATAAAATTATAAAATACAGTCTGAATAAGTGAAAGGACAATCCATGCTCTAGGAGTGAATGACTCACTATCATAAAAATATCAATTCTCTTCAAATTTATCTATAAATTAAATGCAATCCCCCTTTAAAATTCCAGATGATATTTTTTTATCAGTCACTTAAAGTCCTTATATGAAAATATATGCAGAAATATAAAAGTCTACAACAAAGAAACATAAAAAAGAAGAGTGATGTGTGGAATGTACATAACTAGGTATTAAAACATAATACAAAGCCATATAAACAACACATAATAAAATAATATGCAAATAGTTAAACACAATAGAAGTCCAGGTATATATAGGAACTTAAAACACTATAGTAGTCACATCAGAAATCAATACAAAAAGGTTAGATTATTTTGTAGATGGTGTAGAATTTTGATACCATATGTAGAAAAATTAAAGTGGAATCCTATCAAACAGCACATACCAAGGTAGACTACAACTGTAGCAAAGACTTTAAAGTAAAAGAATAATTCTCTGGAGTTAAGAGAAAAAACTCAGGTAAATGTATTCTTAATATAAGGGTTAAGAAATGCCTATTCCTATTCATGAAAAATTCAAAAAGGACAAACCATAGGCAGAGTATTAATCAACTCTATTATATTAAGGAGCTGTGTTCAACAAAGGATAGCAGAGGTAAAGTTCACAGACATATGCAGATCAATAATGCATTTGTAACTCTAAAACCAACAAAGCAGTAACATTTAGAAAATGTAACAAAACCCATGAATGAAAAAATTAAAATGCATCAATCAAATGAACAGGTGGAGCAGAAGTATTTTCAGAGTGGTTACCCTATTTTATATAATATGTAATGGTGGATAAATGACACCATGCGTTTGTTAAAACCCATAGAACTATAGAACACAAATAGTATGCATGCAATTTTCAAAGATTTCTCAGGAGGTCAAGGATCCTAGGAAAGAATGCAGACTGTGACAAGAGAATCTCACTGTATTACAGACGTACGAAGCAACTTCACCAAAGAAGCTGGGGAAAAAGGTGTCAACCTACACAACTTTAGAAATAAATGGAGCCTGTATGACTAAAGGCAAAGAAACTACCCATTAGCACTTACACCAGTTCATCTTATTTCCTCTGGGGATATGTGTTAACAATTCTGTTACTGCTCTACGTAAAACAGGAATTGAACAATTAAGTGGAAGATGGCAGTAGCCAAGCTTCTCATAGGTAGAATGAAAATTTACAAATAAACAAGAAGAGATTGAAATTATCCATGTGGCAATGGATTAGAGTGGGAAACACCTGGCAATGGATTAGAGTGGGAAACACCATAAGAAGTCAGATGCTTACACAGAGAAACATTTATAGATGTGCACATATACAGGGGTTAGTATATATACATATGTTTGTTTGCTCTAAAAGAAACAATAACCCTGCAACAATGAATACACCTAGTACTTGGATCTTGGTTTCTAATACTGTTCTCCAATAAAAGGGGCTAGGAATCCTTGGAGAAATGGCTATTCTAAGACTAGAGGAGGAAATATTCAAAATGAGCTTAGACAGTTTTGCAGTGCTTGAAAGAATGAACATGATCAAAAACAGAATAAAACAAAACACAAAAATTAGGGTAAGTCAAAAGGACACAGGAGCCAATATAAAGAGTTCCCAGTGGTCAAAGCTGAAACAAAATAGATATGGTAGCATTGGATTATAATCCAAAGTATACAATGAAAGTCCATAAATCAGCCTATACTACTATAAATAAATGGTTGCTTAAATTAATAAATAAGAGAGAAGAAACAAAATCCCCCTGCAGAAGAATTACAAATGAATTGTTGAGATAGTCTGAGATAGTCCCCCTTAAAGGGTGGGGAGCATAACTTCCCACTCCTTAAATGTGTGTCTTTGCGTAGTGACTTCCTTCCAAAGAGTACAGCATATAGAAGCGAGGAAACGAAACTTTATAGTGGAGAAACCTGAAAAATACTGCTTCAGCCAGGTGATCAAAGTCAACATTAATAGTCGCCAATCATGTAGATAGTACATACCCTTGATATGATGGAATGAAAGTGAAACTTCATTTCTGTGTTATTCCTCCTAAGAACTTATAAACTCAGTTTATTAATGAGAAAAACATCAGACAAATCCCAGTAGATGGACATTCTGCAAAACACCTGGACCAGTATTCCTCAAAACTGTCATTATCATCAAAAATAAGAAACTTCTGCAAAGCCATCACAGCCAAGGGAAGCCTAAGGGGCCACGAAGACTGAATGTGCTGTGGCTCCCTGAGTGGGGTCCCAGGCCAGGAACAGGGCATGAGGCAAAACCAAAGGAAATCTGAAGGAACTGCGGTTGGTTAATCACAGCAAATGTATCACAGTGTGCAGGTGCTAATAAGGGAAGGTGCAGGGGCGGGGGTGGGAATGTGGGGACTCCCTGTGCTATCTGTCAATCTTTCTCTAAATCTAAAGCCAATCTAAAAAATAAAGCCTATTAAGAAAAAATGCAGTTTATAGATGAGGAAATCCAAAAAGGCTTACAAGCATATAAAGGGATAAACTCACTTTTTATCAGATAAATGCTAATTAAAACAATAATGAGATATTTTACCTCTGTACAACTGAATAAACTTGAAAGGCTGGATAATGCCAAGAGTTGGTGGAGATTTGGGTGAAATGATCCCTCATACACTGCTGGCTACATGTTCTGAGAGGAATCTAGCAGCCTTCAGTCAATTACACATGTGCATAAACCCTGACCCCATATTCTGCACCTCTTTCTCTCTCTATAAACTATATATTTATTATTGTCACAAGGGTCCACAAGAGAACATGCAGGAGGATGTTTTTGTAGTGTTGTTTGTGGAAGCAGAGAATCAAACAAAAACTGGATATTTAGCTCTAGTCTAGAAGATTAAACAGGTAGAATGTGATGGATGCATACTATGGAATATTACACAGACATTAAAGACACCAGAACATGTACATATAGCAACATGGATGGATCTTAAAATCATAGTGTCAACAAAAAAATACATGAAGCACAATGGTGTTTTTCACACAATACCATCTAAATAAATTTAAAATGCATACATGCAAAACAAAATTTCCTATTTAACAAGAACAGATACAAAGAAAGTATGCATAGGGAGCACATAGCATGGTGACTAATAGGCAGAGGGAAATGAGGTAGGAGCTCTAACACAAGAGTGGGGCCTTACATGAGCCAAAGATGATAATGTTTATTAAATGAGAGTATGATCACCATTATTAAATAAATTGCAAACCTGAGATCCAACAGGAAAGAAAAAATATTCTAATTCAGTTATGGAAATTAGGTCTGAAAGTCTCAAAGTGCTATTCCAGGACTTAATTGCTCCCACACGAGGTACAGTCCAGGTCCACAGTGACTTTTTCTAATGGCCTGTGACAATGGTTGAGTGAAATGAGGAGGATATTATGTGGTATCCCACTGATTTCTCCAATGCAATCCTCCAGGGCTCCGAGGCCCACATCTTCTTGGCACAGCCCCAACCTGTCATAAAGATACCAACTTCAGAGATCAGTTGTGCCCACAGTCTCCACCCAGGAACCAGTAAACCAAGGACTAGTCTAGAACTTAGCATTGTCCATGTACTGTTGAAGAGCTGCCTATTCGACATTTTCTCTTCTGATGACAACCAATTTTAACACCTGTTGAGAGAGAAAGGGAGACGGCTCCCCTAGCCTTAGACTGATCTTGGTCGTGCTGGGGTAGCATAGTCCCCACAGAGAACAGGGCAGAGTTAGATTCAACACATTCACAGGAAACCCTGCTTTTTCCAAGACACCGAAGAACTATTCTCCAAGGAATAGAATGAATTCTAAATGGCTAGAATGGAGACTGGTTCAAGAGAAATGTTATCTGATTCATGGTCCCACTGAGCTAAGCCTAGACTTAGATTGCATCAAGATTTCTAACAAAGGCCCATTAATAATAATTATTTTGATCACTGAAAATTTTTGCTTACTATGTGCCAAGCACTGTTCAAAATCTTTAACTGCACTATCTCATGTTCACACACACATAAACTTCTATGAGATAGCTATAATAATTATGCCACTTTTATAAATCAGAAAATTGACACACAAGGACACTAAGTGATTAGCTAAAGGCTACTCATTAGTTACTGGTGGTGGAGTTGATATTCAAAGCTGGGCAATCTGACCTTCAGAGCCCAGATCTCAACTTGTATGCCCCACTTGTCTCTGCCCACTGGGCAAAATAGTTAAGGAGAACAGCTTCTCTAAATTGTGCCCAAAGTTATAATAAAAGAAACTTTTCATGATTTGGCCAGAAAGGCATTTTCTATTTATATATTCTAATAGCCAAGCTTGTTTCATATTTTTTTCTGGGTCCAAAAAATTTTAACTTTTCTACCTTCTCCCCTCCCTTCCTTTCTGGTGCTATTATAAAATTGCTGAAAATATGGTGGAATTTTTCAAATGTGTCCAGCATTCTGAAAAATTGAAGATGATAACCAATAATAAGATACTTGATGATGGCTCCCACCTGTGAGAATGGCTTGGAGAAGTATATCCAGAAGGTAGAGAAAAGAGGTAAAAATTAAGAAAATCTCCATAATCTCCCATATGGCCAAGATAATCCAAAAAAGGGACAAGAATTGCTTTTCCTTGAAAGAAGCCTATGTTTCTCTATGTCCCAGCTCCTCTGCTGTTTTTCAAAAGAATACCACCAAATAAACAGTTCTTACACCCACAAACATACAGTACATTGATTTAGGTAAAAGAACTGAAGAAACAAACTAGCAAATGTGACAAAGAAGAAAGAATCCACCACTTAAAGTTATTTTCTATTTGATGCATAGATTCAACAAACCAACTCTTAGAAAATTTTCTAAAGTTTACTGTGGCAGATCTTGTATGCTACTTGATATGCAAAATAGATTTATCAAAAGTAGAAACAAAAGTCTGTTTTTGAAATAAGCATCTTAGAAGCTTTTAATAAAGCTTCTCTGCTACTATGACTTTAATGGCATAAAGTATATTTTATATGATGTATATATACTATATTATGTATACTCTAGCAACGATTTTTAATTTTTGACTTTTTGGAAAATACTGACCAGCAGTCTACTGCCACCTAGTGTACTTCTCAGCTATCGTAAATTATCAAGTGCCCAAGAAATTGAAATTTATTCTAGTGTTAGCCTAAGAAAAAATGATTATTAATATAGGTAGAGGTATGGACAGAGCTATAAAATAAACAGGTATAGAGATATAGATATATATCCACATTAGACACACCACTTTTCCCTTCCATTAATATGACTAAGAACTGTAGCTAAAATAGAAAGTTGAGTGATATGGTAATGTGCCGAGATCCTCAGAATACATCAGGCAAATATTTTGATTTTTTATTCTGTGAATTGAAAGGACCTTTCCTCTCCCACTGATGGAGTACCAGAGGAAAAGAGCAGTGAACTGAAAGAGAGGAAACCAAGTTTAATTCCATTTTTGCTGTCATCACATTGTGTGACCTGGATCTTTCATTCACTCTCCCCATATGCCCATCTGTAGAATGTAGGCAATGACTAGATAACCTCTACAATTCCTTATTCACCCCAAATCCCTGACAATAGACTCTGTGTGTGTGCGTGTGTGCAATGCTCTATGTCCAGTATCTGAAACTTTTTGGAATATTATTCAGTTGATCCACTAGATGGTAGCAGATTCCGGGCTACTCTATGATTGCAGGCAGCCAATTGAACCTTCCTACCATCTGAGTTCTACTATTAAAGAGTTAATGGAAGAGTTTTGCCTTGGTCACCACGAGACTTGAGTTTTACTCTCAGCTCTGCCATTTATTACTTGTATGATCTTGAACAAATGAGCCTCTCAGAGTTTCTGATTACCTACCATGAAATCAAAGGACATATTCCAGGTCTAAAAGTGTAACTGAATATTGTTACCATAGAAAGAACAAGATGTGTTTAAATAGTAAAGTCCCCTGTTTCTACCTTGAGTCATAAAGTCTGCATTTGGTACAAAGAAAAATTCCACTTTTAATCTATGAGATAAAAATAGTATTTTTGTTTCCTCATGTGTAAAATAGGGAAAATAGAAGTAACTTTAAGGGTTATTGTAATGAGTAAATAGATACGACAAGTAAAGCAATTAATAAATGTCAGCCATTATGGTTTTGTGCGTTTTTTAATTATTATGACTTTGTTCAATGGCATTTGGACCCCCTCAGACCACCCTTCTCTCCCGATATTTGAAGGTTTAAGCTTTAGGCCAATTCTCACTTACAAGGTCAGAGTCTGCACAGGACAGCACATGGGGGCAGAAGTAGCTCATGGAATACTCTCTAAGTTGCTACAGAAAGTTCCAAGCCTTGGATCTGTAGGTCCTCAAGGAGTCTAGGTGCTCTGCCTTAATCAGTCTTCACTAGAACTCCTTGAAAGAATCTGGAATGATAGCCTGTAGTGTGTTGGACTCCCCCTGAAGGAATGGGGAGTCAACCCAAAGGCCTCCGGGTAAACGTGGATGGCTTTCAGCCTTAACAAAATGCTACAAAGACTACTACCTCTAAAATATTACCTAACCTGGCTTGCAGAAGCCAATGTCTCTGGTTCCTCCTGAATTGGCTCCGTTTATTCACAAAATCATCAACTTTATGACTTCTAAATAAAACTACTGTGTTACATATTGTGTGACAAGAGTTGCCATATTCTTTTAGGTATTTGTTTAAAGCCTTGAAGACATAAAATACTGAAGAAGCCAAAGACATTAAGTCATCCAAATAAACAAAATTCCTAGAAGCACTGTGGTGTTTTGACCTCATTAGCTATCATCACTTTGAAAATATTTGAGGTTATAACCTAGCAGAATTAAGGTGCAAAACAGAACAGAAACTGGATATAGTTACTACCAGGAACCATCTGTTTACTCACCCCACCTCCTTTTCCAAAGAACTACACCAAAACAAATTTCTCTCTCCGTTTTTGTTTTGGTAATTCAGTGTTCATCATATAATTTGTTTGGCTGTAGTAAAGGTGTATGCTGACAACTTGTTTGTGTAACAGGGTGAGTCTGGTCAGGGAATGATGAATCAGAGTACATAGCCCAGCCCAGGGCAAGTTTGATAGAAGATGTAGTCCAGCCATTTAAGATCAGAGACAGTGATGAGAAAGCCAAACCAGGGGTGAGCTGGGTCAGAAACCTCTACACACTTTAGATGCCAGCAGGGATGAGGATGAGAATCCTGAAATTTAGGAGCATACCAAGATCTGAGGCTGCCAAGGATGATGAGGGAACTCAGAGAACTTGTGGTTTCCAACTTTTAGAAGGACTCCAAACCCTATAATGAGGCTGTATTAAGAATACACCTGCTGAGGGGATTTAACAAGATGGCAGAGTGAGAAGTGAGACAGAAACCTCTCCCAAAAGCACACATAACATGAAAATACAGCAAATACAACTAATCTTGAAAGAGTGACTGGAAAGAAGATTGCAACAGAATTGCTACATCTAGGGAAAAGAGAAGACCTCATGGAAAAGGTAAAGTAGCAAAGCCATTATCTGGCAGGACCCAAGCCCTACTCTGACCCCAGCTCACTGACAGGAGGAAGAGAAATGGAGCAAGGATGGAGTAGAAGCCAAGGACTGCTAAATATCCACCTCTGGGGATCTGCTCTAGGAGCATGAACCCACATTACATGGTGCTTTGGAGATTGGAGGACTTTTAAAACAAAGAAAGGTAGAATACTCAGAGAGTCTGAGATTTCAGCAACTTGTGAAGAACAGGTACCCACAACCAGCCACTCCAGGAAAAAAGAAATGTGGGCACTTTGAAAGACTTCCCAACAGTAAGAGGGCTGCTAAAGAGGCAAGGATTACACAGAGCTTGCTGCTCAGGAGAAAGGACAGGTGGACAAAATCGTCCTGGCACACTCAGCCAAGCAGGTTAGGAATGTTCAGGAGCTTCATGCACTCCATCCCCCTGACTGGCAATGCAGCGCTGAGGCCCCGCACTGCAATACACATCCTGCCACTCCATCCTCCAGCCAACACCGGTTTGCAAACCTACTGCCCCTGCCATCGCACCAGCCAGCAGGAGGGTGGCCCCACCTATGGCAGCTACAATGGCATAGAATAGAGGCTCTTCCCTGTGTGCTTTTCCCACTGGCCCTGTTAGTGGAGGCAGACACTGCATCTGGGAAACAGGAAAGAACTCTTTCCTCCTGGCAGGCACTGGGGCTGTGTGCCTGCAACCCTCACCATCACTCCAGGGGCTGGGCAGCCCCAGAGAGGAGAGTTTCTGGGCACTAGAGGGCACCACTTACACAAAATTATTTTTTCACAGGAATCATTAAAAATGTGAAATGGCAAAAGAACCTGGTACAAACCAAAATCCCTCAAACAACAGAAAGAGGGCTAAGTGAAACTGAAATCAGCAATCTTCCTGATAAAGATTTCAAAATAAAAATCATAAACATGTTCATGGAGCTACAGAAAAATATTCAAGATCTCAGAGAGGACTTCAAGAGATAAAGACTTTGAAAAATACAGTATCTGAAATGAAACATACAGTGGAGGAATTTAAAAGCAGATTAGATGAAGTAGAGGAGAAAGTAAGTGGAACAGAAATTAGAGAACAGTAATACAAAGAATCTGAGGCACAGAGAGAAAAAAGGATCTTTAGGAATGAAAATATTAAGAGAACTGTGTGACCAATCCAAATGGAAGAATATTTGCATTATAGGGGTGCCAGAAGAAGAAAAGAGAGAGAGATAGACAGTCTCTTTGAGAAAATAATTGCTGAAAATTTCCACAGTCTGGGGAAGGACAGAGTCTCTCATGCCATGGAAGTGCACAGGTCTCCCAACACAAGGGCCCCAAGGAGGACAACACCAAGGCATATAATAATTAAAATGGCAAAGATGAAGAACAAGGACAGAGTATTACAAGCAGCCAGAGAGAGAAAAAGGATCACATACAAAGGAAACCCATCAGGCTATCATCAGATATCTCAGTGGAAACCTTACAGGCCACAAGAGAGTGGCATGATATATTTAATGCAATGAAACAAAAGGGGCTTGAACCACAGGTACTCTACCCAGCAAGATTATACTAAAATTTGAAGCAGGGATTAAACAATTTCCAGATAAGCAGAAGTTGAGGGAAATTACCTCCCACAAACCATCTCTACAGTGTATGTTGGAGGGACTACTATAGATGAAAGTGTTCCCAAGGTTAAATAGCTGTCATCAGAAAATATAAAAACACAGTAAAGGAAGTAGACCTATTAATTACTAAGCAAATGCAAAATTAAATCAACTACCCACAAAGTCAGTCAAGGGATACACAAAGAACAGAATATGACACCTAAAATATAAAGAGTGGAGGAGAAAGAAAAAGAAGGGAGGGGAAAAAAAGAACCTTTATATTGTGCTTGAAATAGCATACTAAGTAAAGAAGCTCCCCTTCAACCTCTGGTAACCACAAATCTGAAGCCTGCAATGGCAATAAGTACATATCTATCAATAATCATCTTAAAAGTAAATGGACTGAGGAGTGCGCCGGCCGCTGCTGCCCGGCCGGCCGGCCCGGAGTCAGGGGCGGGGGGCACCAGGGGCGCCGACCCGGGCGGGGGCTGGCGGGAGGACAGGCGGCGGCCGCTCCGGCACGGCCGGGATGCACCTTGAGCGGCACCTTTCGTTCCAGCGCGCGGGCGGCCCAAGCCTCGGCGACGGCGGCGTTGACACCTCCCACCATGGACAGCTTCGACTTAGCCCTGCTCCAGGAATGGGACCTCGAGTCGCTGTGGGGTGAAGACATCTTAAACCAGAGGAATGATTCTCTAGTTGTGGAATTTCAGTCGTCAGCCAGCAGATGCAGGAGTGTCTATGAACCAGATAGAAATGTGTTACGGAGGAAAGAGCGAGAGAGAAGAAATCAGGAGACTCAACAGGATGATGGAACATTTAATTCGAGTTACTCCCTCTTCAGTGAACCCTACAAGACTAACAAGGGGGATGAACTCTCCAACCGGATCCAGAATACTTTAGGCAATTATGATGAAATGAAAGACTTTTTAACTGATAGATCTAATCAGAGTCATCTCGTTGGCGTTCCCAAACCTGGGGTTCCTCAGGCTCCCGTGAACAAGATTGATGAACATTTTGTTGCAGATTCAAGAGCCCAGACCCAGCCCTCATCTGTCTGTAGTGCTGCATCTTCCACACCAGCAGCTGTCCCCGTGCAGCAGAGTAAGAGGGGCACCATGGGCTGGCAGAAGGCTGGGCACCCGCCATCTGATGGCCAACAGAGAGCAACACAACAGGGCTCTCTCAGGACCTTGCTTGGAGATGGTGTGGGCAGACAGCAGCCACGGGCCAAACAAGTGTGCAATGTAGAGGTGGGTCTTCAGACTCAGGACAGGCCACCTGCTATGGCAGGCAAGCACAGCAGCAGCGGACACTGTGTTCAGAACTTCCCTCCTTCTCTGGCTTCAAAACCCAGCCTGGTCCAGCAGAAACTGACCGCGTATGTGCGGCCAATGGATGGCCAAGATCAGGCTCCTGATGAGTCTCCAAAGCTTAAGTCATCCACAGAAACCAGCGTGCACTGCACGTCCTACCGGGGAGTCCCAGCCACCAAGCCCGAGTCTGCCAGAGCCAAGGCCAACAAGCTTTCCAAGTTCAGCATCCCCAAACAAGGAGAGCAGAAGAAAGAAATTGAAGACATTAGATTTTCAACCAAGAGTCATACAGCTGCCAAGGGACACAGGCACTACTGAGTGGCTGTCCCCACTTCCCCACCTCCAGATCACAGCCTGTGAATGCGCAGGTGCCTTTGAAATTCTGCTAATACAGACCCCTTTTCACATTTCAGAGCCCAGGCAATGCATATTACTGCTGGATCCCAAGGCTGTAGTATGGGGCATGGTGTTAACTGAGCTCTAGATGATGCTTCAAGTTCCCCAGTAAGGACTAACACTTACTACTCACTGGCTGCCAGGCATTGTTTCAAGCCCTTTCCAGATATTACCGTCCTTAATCCTCTTAACTGACTCAGCAGAGTATAGCACTCATGTTACCTCCATTTACAGGTAAGGAAACCTCATCACAGAGAGGTTAACAGCTCACCTGAGGTCCCATAGTAAGTTAGAGGGCCAGGATATGCAGCCAGCTGCCTGCTTTCAGACCCCACATTCTTAACCATGAGGGTGCATCTGCCTTGGTGAAGTCAGTCCTTTGAATCAGGAGCAGAAGAGTCCTGGCAAAGGGAGATGTGCCAGGGCAGGGGGGTGGGGAGGCTCCTTCACTTGATCCCTGCTCAGTCGTGAATAGTCTAGCTCAGGTCCATTTTTTTTGTTAGGTAGCTATTTTCCAAGTAAAGTGTAGACATAATCATACCCAGGATTGGGAAATCATGGAAGAAGGGAAAGGAAGACATTGGCAGGCAGGTCAGGGTGAGCATTTTGGGGAGTTGGTGAGGACACAGAGGGAACTGAGTGAGAGTCTGAGTGCTTGGAAAGCAAAGGGCGTTTCTGAAGTAAGGAGGAGAAGCTGAGCCCAGCTGGTACTGCTCCCTCTCTAAATAGCGCATCTTAGTACTTTACCTCCTCCAGTCATTCTGAGAGTTCAGTCAGTTCCAGGGCTGCAGAGAAAAATCAAGTCATTGTAATACAACAGTATTTGCTCATGCCCTGCCCATGCATAAGATCAATCCCCACTCAGACATCTCTTTCCTAACCTTTCATCTGTCCATCCTGTTTGTCTCTCACTATGGGCTATTGTGATTATCTGACAATAAGCTGTAGGTACAATGCAGTTTGGAAATGTTATGCACAGATCTTACCACTATGGGACTTCATGATGTCAATGAAATTGATTTTGGAGAACTGCTCAAATCATAGGCAGAGCCAATGACAGATAAGCATTTGGCAGAATTAGACAAGTTAATAATTAAGGAGAAAAAACCAACCAGGATGATGGCATGGTAGGTATTTTAAAAAGAAGAGAAATCCTTGGAAGAATAACAGACACCATCAATTATTTTTGCAAACGTAATCCTCTTCATGGAGCAAACATCAGAAAGATGTTCTCAAGGGCAATCATGTAATTTTTGTCAGATAAGTGATTTTGAAGAAAAATTATGACTTGATTATCATTCTTTGCTTAAGACTGAGTGGGCGATTTCAATTAGAACATAAAATATGTTAAGCTATAAAATAAAATTTTCTGTCTTAGATTTTAGAATAAGTAAAAGCTTATTTCACTATTTCATGTAGAACCTTAGCTTCTGTTTTTGGTGGCTTCATTTTACTTGGTCCCTTTTTGGTACCAAGGCAGATAATGTGCACACAGGCACATGTGTTTGGGTGTTGGCATATACATTCTCATTATTAATTATCTTATTTCTGGAGCATTAGTTTTCTACCTACAAGTCAGATTTTTTTGCTGTCCTGACGTAAGTGTCTTAAACTTCTCAGGAGTGTGCTGTAGTACCAGTAGGGATAGAAACATATATATATATATATATATATATATATAAAACAATACAGTTTTAAGTTAACAGACTGATGTGTGGGTCTGATCCTCCAGTTGTAATTTTGCGTAGGAGGTGTTTATGAAATAGTTGCTAAGTGGGTAGATAAATTCCCCATCTACGAGTTTGGAGTGGTTAAACCTACTCTTTTAATCTTAATTGTGTAAACTAAGATGATTTCATGGATATGGCAATTCATTGAAAACACACACACGTACACAAACCACGAAATTATTATTATTTGGCCATACTCTGTTCCTTATTATTGGTATTTAAGAATTACTGTGATTATTCATTTAAAGAACAAACATTTAATTGTCTCCCATGGTCCAGGCTCTCGGGGATAGAATGCTCTGACTTTCTATCTCTTTCACCAAACCGAAGGTGCAGATTCAACATGTATTTCCATTCTTCCTCTCCTGGAATCTCTGTCACATATTCACCCATACACCTACTCTCCTTTAAGTTGCTCCCCCCTTATTTTTTGGCAGGTTAAAAAACAAAAACAAAAACAAAAACCTAGGAGCCTAACCACCAATGCAGAAATACTTGGCTAAGAAAAGAGTATTGAGATAATCCATTTCATCTTACTGTTAGGTTACATTTAATGTTACTGCACGATTAATCATGTAATTATTTGTCCACACTGAATTGATGCAGTTGCACAAGTAATTAAGGTTTAGCTATAAAATCATTTGTTAGTAATGCTTTGTTGTCTGTCTCTAATAAATCAAATTGCTAATGTTAAAAAAAAAAAAAAAAAGTAAATGGACTGAATGCACCAATCAAAGGACATAGACTTACAGAATGAATAAAAAAAGAAAACAAGACCCATCCATATGCTGCCTACAGAAGATTCACTTGAAACCCAAAGACATATACAGACTAAAAGTGAAGGGATGGAAAAAGATACTTCATGCAAATAATAGGGAGAAAAAAGCAGGAGTTATAGTATGTGTATCAGACAAAATAGACTTCAAAACAAAGAAAGTCACAAGAGACAAAGAATGACATTATATAATGATAAAGGGCCCAGTTCAACATGAGGATATAACCATTATAAATATCTATGTACCCAACATAGGAGCACCCAAATATGTGAAGCAAATACTAACAGAATTAAAGAGGGAAATAGAATGCAATGCACTCATTTTAGGAGACTTCAACACACCACTTGTTCCAAAGGACAGATCAACCAGACAGAAAATAAGTAAGGACACAGAGGCACTGAACAATGTATTAGAACAGATGGACCTAACAGACATCTACAGTACACTCCACCCAAAAGCAGCAGGATACACATTCTTCTCAGGTGCATTTTCCAAAATAGGTCACATACTAGGACACAAAAAGAACCTCAGTAAATTCAGTAGTATGAAACAAGAAATAAATTATGCAAGTAAAACAAAAAAGACCACAATACATGGAGGCTTAACAACATGCTCCTAAATACTCAATGGATCAATGACTAAATTAAAACAGAGATCAAGCAATATATGGAGACAAATGAAAAAAACAACTCAATACCCCAAAACCTGTGAGATGCAGTGAAAGCCATTCAGAGAGGAACATATATAGCAATACAGGCTTACTTCAAGAAAGAAGAACAATCCCAAATGAACAGTTTAAATGCACAATTAATGAAACTAGAAAAAGAAGGAGGGACATAATAAAGATCAGAGCAGTAATAAATAAAATTGAGAAGAATAAAACTGTATAAAGAATCAAGGGAACCAAGAGCTGTTTCTTCAACAAAATAAACAAAATAGATAAACCCCTAGCCAGACTTACCAAGAGAAAAAGATAGTGTACACACATAAACAGAATCAGAAATGAGAAAGGAAAAATCACAACAGTTAACACATATATACAAATAATTATTACAGAATACTATGAAAAATTATATGCTAAAAATTGGATAACCTAGAAGAAATGGACAACTTTCCAGAAAAATACAACTTTCCAGACTGACCCAGGAAGAAACAGAAAATCTGAACAGACCAATTACCAGCAAGGAAATTGAATCAGTAATCAAAAAACTACCCAAGAACAAAAGTCCTGGACTAGATGGCTTCACCACTGAATTTTATCAAACATTTAGAGACAACCTAATATCCATCCTCCTTAAAGTTTCCCAAGAAGTAAAAGAGAAGAGAATACTTCCTAACTTATTCTATGAGGCCAGCATCACTCTAATACCAAAACCAGGCAAAAACACTACAGAAAAAGAAAATTACAGACCAATATCCCTGCTGAATCTAGATGGAAAAATACTCGACAAAATATTAGCAAACTAAATTAAAAAATACATCAAAAAGATCATCCATCATGAACAAGTGGGATTTATTACAGGGATGCAAGGATGGTACAATATTCAAAAATCCACCAACATCATCCACCACATCAACAAAAAGGACAAAAACCACATGATCATCTCCATAGATGCTGAAAAAGCATTCAACAAAATTCAACATCCATTCATGATAAAAACGCTCAAGAAAATGGGCATAGAGGGCAAAGTACCTCAACATAATAAAGACCATATACAACAAACCCACAGGCAACATCATACCTAACAGTGAAAAGCTGAAAGCTTTTCCTCTTAAGATTAGGAACAAGAAAAGGAAGTTACTCTATTTTTATTCAACATAGTACTGGAGGTCCTAGCCACAGCAATCAGACAACACAAAGAAACAAAAGGCATCCAGATTGGTAAGGACTAAGTTAAACTGTCACTGTTTGCAGATGACATGATATTGTACATAAAAAATACCCTAAAGAATCCCCCCCAAAACTATTAGAACTAATATTTGAATTCAGCAATGTTGCAGGATAAAAAATTAATACACAGAAATTTGTTGCATTTCTATATACTAATGATGAACTGGAAGAAAGAGAAATCAAGAAAACAACTCCATTAACAATTGCATCAAAAAGAATAAAATACCTAGGAATAAACCTAACCAAGGAGGTGAAAGACTGAGACACTGAAAACTACATGACACTTATGAGAGAAATTAAAGAAGACACTAATAAATGGAAATACATCCCATGTTCAAGGATAGGAAGAATTAATATTGTCAAAATGGCCATCCTGCCTAAACAAATCTACAGATTCAATGCAATCCCTATCAAAATACCAACAACATTCTTCAATGAGCTGGAACAAATAGTTCTAAAATTCATATGGAACCATTCAAAAGACTCTAATAGCCAAAACAAACCTCAGAAGGAAGAATAAAGCTCAGGGGATTATGCTCCTCAACTTCAACCTCTACTACAAAGCCACAGTAATAAAAAAAATTTGGTACTGGCACAAGAACAGACCCATAGACTAATAGAACAGAATAGAGAGCCCAGATATAAACTCAAATCTGTACAGCAAATTAGTATACAATAAAGGAGCCATGGATATACAATGGGGAAATGACAGCTTCTTCAACAATTGGTGTTGGCAAAACTGGACAACTATATGTAAGAGAATGAAACTGGATTATTGTCTAACTATGTACACAAAAGTAAACTCAAAATGGATAAAAGATCTGAATTTAAGTCATGGAACCATAAAACTCTTAGAAGAAAATTTAGGCGAAAATCTCTTGAATATAAACATGAGCAACTTTTTCCTGAACACATCTCCTCAGTCAAAGGAAACAAAAATGAACAAATGGGACTACATCAAACTAAAAATTTTCTGCACAGCATCAGTAGAACAGAAAGGCATTCTACCATATCAAAAAGGTATGGGAGAACGTATTCATAAATGACATCCGATAACGGGTTAACATCCAAAATATATAAAGAACTCACATGCCTCAACACCCAAAAAGCAAATAACCCAATTAAAAACTGGATGGAGGATCTGAGCAGATGCTTCTCCAACAAAGAAATTCAGATGGCCAACAGACACATGAAAAGATGCTCCACATGGCTAATTATCAGGGAAATGCAAATAAAAATCACAATGGATATCACCTCATACCAGTTAGGACGGCCAGCATTGAAAAGACTAAAAACAACAAATGCTGGCGAGGATGCAGAGAAAGGGGAACCCTCCTACACTGCTGGTGGGAATGTAAGCTAGTTCAACCATTGTGGAAAGCAATATGGAGGTTCCTCAAAAAACTAAAAATAGAAATACCATTTGACCTGGAATTTACCAAAGGATTTACCCAAAGAATACAAGTTCTCAGATTCAAAAAGACATATGCACCCCTATGTTTATTGCAGCACTATTTACAATAGCAAAGAAATGGAAGCAACTTAAGTGTCCATCAGTAGATGAATGATAAAGAAAATGTGGTACATATACACAATGGAATGTTATTCAACCATAAGAAGACAAATCCTACCATTTACAACAACATGGATGGAGCTAGAGGGTATTATGCTCAGTGAAATAAGCCAGGTGGAAAAAGACAAGTACCAAATGATTTCACTCATCTGTGGAGTATAACAACAAAGCAAAACTGAAGGAACAAAACAGCAACAGACTCCCAGACTACCAGAAGGGACTAGCAGTTACCAAAGAAAGGGGGTAGGTAGGGCAGGGGGAGAGGGAGGGAGAAGGGGATTAAGGGCCATTATGATTAGCACAAATAATGTAGAGGGGTCATGGGAAAGGCAGTGTAGCACAGAGAAGATAAGTAGTGCCTCTATAACATCTTACTACACTGATGGACAGTGACTGAAATGGGGTGTGTACGGGGGGAATTTGATAATATGGGTGAATGTAATAATCACAATGTTGTTTATGTGAAACCTTTATAAGACTGTATATCAATTATACCTTAATAAAAATTACCAAAAAGAAAAAGAATAAACTAAACTGTTTTGAAAAGTCAAAAAAATGAATACATCTGCTTATACCACCAGTTCTTTATTCACTAAAGTTGCCTCCAGGCCTTCAAAAAGGCAAGTAAGATTAAAATAGTTCTTAAATGCATATTCCACATTTAGAAAGAATAATAAATACAAAACGGAAGAAAAAGAAAAAAGATGGACCTTCATTTACATATTCTTTATCTCAGGAAAAATTCAGCAGACACAGATCCCACTACACTGAGCTCATTAAGGATAGAGACCAAAAATAGGGGGGCGGAAGATGGCGGCGTGAGTAGAGCAGCGGAAATCTCCTCCCAAAACAACATATATCTAGGAAAATATAACAAAGACAACCCTTCCTAGAATAAAGACCAGAGGACACAGGACAATATCCAGACCACATCCACACCTGAGAGAACCCAGCGCCTCGTGAAGGGGGTAAGATACAAGCCCCGGCCCCGCGGGAGCCGAGCGCCCCTCCCCCCAGCTCCCGGCGGAAGAAGAGCAGGCAGAGCGGGAGGGAGACGGAGCCCAGGGCTGCCGAACACCCAGCCCCAGCCATCCGGGCCAGAGTGTAGGGCCCTCGATACTGGGAAAACAGGGCAGCAATAACAGTGAGCAGGCACTGGAGGCTGGGCGACAGAGGACATAAGAAAAGCGCGCGACCATTTTTTTTTTTTGCTTTTTTGCTGCTTTGTTTTGGCGAGCGCTGTTTGGAAGTCTTAAAGGGACAGGGACCCCAATATTAGGGAAACAGGGCAGAAAGACCGGTGAGCAGAGGCCTGAGGCTGGCACCGGAGAATAAAGAAAAACGAACGACCACCTTTTTTTTTTAAATAAAAATATATATTTTTTTTAATTAAAAAAATTTTTTTTCTTGTTTTTTTTTGTGGTCGTTGTTTTGGCGGGTGCTTTTTGGAAGTCTTAAAGGGGCAGGGCGGGCCACTTAATCCAGAGGTAGGGAATCCGGGACCTCTGGGCACCCTAACCCCTGGGCTGCAGGGAGCAGGGAGGCCCCTTACAGAGATAAATAGCCTCCCAGCAGCTCCTGCTCCAACGTGACTACACCATTTTGGAGTAGCTGCCCGAGCCAGGCCACGCCCACAGCAACAGCGGAGATTAACTCCATAGCAGCCGGGCAGGAAGCAGAAACCCTGTCTGCGCCCAGCTGCGCAGCACAAGCCACTAGAGGCCGCTGTTCTCCCAGGAGAGGAGGGCCACAAACCAACAAGAAAGGAAGTCCTTCCAGCCGTCACTCGTCCCAGTTCTGCAGACTATTCCTATCACCATGAAAAGGCAAAGCTACAGGCAGACAAAGATCACAGAGACAACACCAGAGAAGGAGACAGACCTAACCAGTCTTCCTGACAAAGAATTCAAAATAAGAATCATAAACATGCTGACAGAGATGCAGAGAAATACGCAAGAAAAATGGGATGAAGTCCGGAAAGAGATCACAGATGCCAGAAAGGAGATCGCAGAAATGAAACAAACTCTGGAAGGGTTTATAAGCAGAATGGATAGATTGCAAGAGGCCATTGATGGAATTGAAATCAGAGAACAGGAACGCATGGAAGCTGACATAGAGAGAGACAAAAGGATCTCCAGGAATGAAACAATATTAAGAGAACTGTGTGACCAATCTAAAAGGAGCAATATCCGTATTATAGGGGTCCCAGAAGAAGAAGAGAGAGGCAAAGAGATGGAAAGTATCTTAGAAGAAATAATTGCTGAAAACTTCCCCACACTGGGGGAGGAAGTAATCAAACAGACCACGGAAATACACAGAACCCCCAACAGAAAGGATCCAAGAAGGGCAACACCAAGACACATAATAATTAAAATGGCAAAGATCAAGGACAAGGAAAGAGTGTTAAAGGCAGCTAGAGAGAAAAAGGTCACCTATAAAGGGAAACCCATCAGGCTAACGTCAGATTTCTCAACAGAAACCCTACAGGCCAGAAGAGAATGGCATGATATATTTAATACAATGAAACAGAAGGGCCTTGAACCAAGGATACTGTATCCAGCACGACTATCATTCAAATATGATGGTGGGATTAAACAATTCCCAGACAAACAAAAGCTGAGGGAATTTGCTTTCCACAAACCACCTCTACAGAACATCTTACAGGGACTGCTCTAGATGGGAGCACTCCTAGAAAGAGCACAGCACAAAACACCCAACATATGAAGAATCGAGGAGGAGGAACAAGAAGGGAGAGAAGAAAAGAATCTCCAGACAGTGTATATAACAGCTCAATAAGCGAGCTAAGTTAGGCAGTAAGATACTAAAGAGGCTAACCTTGAACCTTTGGTAACCACGAATTTAAAGCCTGCAATGGCAATAAGTACATATCTTTCAATAGTCACCCTAAATGTTAATGGGTTGAATGCACCAATCAAAAGACACAGAGTAACAGAATGGATAAAAAAGTAAGACCCATCTATATGCTGCTTACAAGAAACTCACCTCAAACCCAAAGACATGTACAGACTAAAAGTCAAGGGATGGAAAAACATATTTCAAGCAAACAACAGTGAGAAGAAAGCAGGGGTTGCAGTACTAATATCAGACAAAATAGACTTCAAAACAAAGAAAGTAACAAGAGACAAAGAAGGACACTACATAATGATAAAGGGCTCAGTCAAACAAGAGGATATAACCATTCTAAATATATATGCACCCAACACAGGAGCACCAGCATATGTGAAACAAATACTAACAGAACTAAAGGGGGATATAGACTGCAATGCATTCATTCTAGGAGACTTCAACACACCACTCACCCCAAAGGATAGATCCACTGGGCAGAAAATAAGTAAGGACACGGAAGCACTGAACAACACAGTAGAGCAGATGGACCTAATAGACATCTATAGAACTCTACATCCAAAAGCAGCGGGATATACATTCTTCTCAAGTGCACATGGAACATTCTCCAGAATAGACCACATACTAGGCCACAAAAAGAGCCTCAGAAAATTCCAAAAGATTGAAATCCTACCAACCAACTTTTCAGACCACAAAGGCATAAAACTAGAAATAAACTGTACAAAGAAAGCAAAGAGGCTCACGAACACATGGAGGCTTAACAACACGCTCCTAAATAATCAATGGATCAATGACCAAATCAAAATGGAGATCCAGCAATATATGGAAACAAATGACAACAACAACACTAAGCCCCAACTTCTGTGGGACACAGCAAAAGCAGTCTTAAGAGGAAAGTATATAGCAATCCAAGCATATTTAAAAAAGGAAGAGCAATCCCAAATGAATGGTCTAATGTCACAATTATCGAAATTGGAAAAAGAAGAACAGATGAGGCCTAAGGTCAGCAGAAGGAGGGACATAATAAAGATCAGAGAAGAAATAAATAAAATTGAGAAGAATAAAACAATAGCAAAAATCAATGAAACCAAGAGCTGGTTCTTCGAGAAAATAAACAAAATAGATAAGCCTCTAGCCAGACTTATTAAGAAGAAAAGAGAGTCAACACAAATCAACAGTATCAGAAACGAGAAAGGAAAAATCACGACGGACCCCACGGAAATGCAAAGAATTATTGGAGAATACTATGAAAACCTATATGCTAACAAGCTGGGAAACCTAGGAGAAATGGACAACTTCCTAGAAAAATATAACCTTCCAAGATTGACCCAGGAAGAAACAGAAAATCTAAACAGACCAATTACCAGCAATGAAATTGAAGAGGTAATCAAAAAACTACCAAAGAACAAAACCCCCGGGCCAGATGGATTTACCTCGGAATTTTATCAGACATGCAGGGAAGACATAATACCCATTCTCCTTAAAGTTTTCCAAGAAATAGAAGAGGAGGGGATACTCCCAAACTCATTCTATGAAGCTAACATCACCCTAATACCAAAACCAGGCAAAGACCCCACCAAAAAAGAAAACTACAGACCAATATCCCTGATGAACGTAGATGCAAAAATACTCAACAAAATATTAGTAAACCGAATTCAAAAATACATCAAAAGGATCATACACCATGACCAAGTGGGATTCATTCCAGGGATGCAAGGATGGTACAACATTCGAAAGTCCATCAACATCATCCACCACATCAACAAAAAGAAAGACAAAAACCACATGATCATCTCCATAGATGCTGAAAAAGCATTTGACAAAGTTCAACATCCATTCATGTTAAAAACTCTCAGCAAAATGGGAATAGAGGGCAAGTACCTCAACATAATAAAGGCCATCTATGATAAACCCACAGCCAACATTATATTGAACAGCGAGAAGCTGAAAGCATTTCCTCTGAGATCGGGAACTAGACAGGGATGCCCACTCTCTCCACTGTTATTTAACATAGTACTGGAGGTCCTAGCCACGGCAATCAGACAAAATAAAGAAATACAAGGAATCCAGATTGGTAAAGAAGAAGTTAAACTGTCACTATTTGCAGATGACATGATACTGTACATAAAAAACCCTAAAGACTCCACCCCAAAACTACTAGAACTGATATCGGAATACAGCAAAGTTGCAGGATACAAAATCAACACACAGAAATCTGTGGCTTTCCTATATACTAACAATGAACCAACAGAGAGAGAAATCAGGAAAACAACTCCATTCACAATTGCATCAAAAAAAATAAAATACCTAGGAATAAACCTAACCAAAGAAGTGAAAGACTTATACTCTGAAAACTACAAGTCACTCTTAAGAGAAATTAAAGGGGACACTAACAGATGGAAACTCATCCCATGCTCGTGGCTAGGAAGAATTAATATCGTTAAAATGGCCATCCTGCCCAAAGCAATATACAGATTTGATGCAATCCCTATGAAACTACCAGCAACATTCTTCAATGAACTGGAACAAATAATTCAAAAATTCATATGGAAACACCAAAGACCCCGAATAGCCAAAGCAATCCTGAGAAAGAAGAATAAAGTAGGGGGGATCTCACTCCCCAACTTCAAGCTCTACTATAAAGCCATAGTAATCAAGACAATTTGGTACTGGCACAAGAGCAGAGCCACAGACCAATGGAACAGACTAGAGAATCCAGACATTAACCCAGACATATATGGTCAATTAATATTTGATAAAGGAGCCATGGACATACAATGGCGAAATGACAGTCTCTTCAACAGGTGGTGCTGGCAAAACTGGACAGCTACATGTAGGAGAATGAAACTGGACCATTGTCTAACCCCATATACAAAAGTAAACTCAAAATGGATCAAAGACCTGAATGTAAGCCATGAAACCATTAAACTCCTGGAAGAAAACATAGGCGAAAACCTCTTAGACATAAACATGAGTGACCTCTTCTTGAACATATCTCCCCGGGCAAGGAAAACAACAGCAAAAATGAGTAAGTGGGACTATATTAAGCTGAAAAGCTTCTGTACAGCAAAAGACACCATCAATAGAACAAGAAGGATCCCTACAGTATGGGAGAATATATTTGAAAATGACACATCCGATAAAGGCTTGACGTCCAGAATATATAAGGACCTCTCACGCCTCAACAAACAAAAAACAAATAACCCAATTAAAAAATGGGCAGAGGAACTGAACAGACAGTTCACCAAAAAAGAAATACAGATGGCCAACAGACACATGAAAAGATGCTCCACATCGCTAATTATCAGAGAAATGCAAATTAAAACTACAATGAGGTATCACCTCACACCAGTAAGGATGGCTGCCATCCAAAAGACAAACAACAACAAATGTTGGCGAGGCTGTGGAGAAAGGGGAACCCTCCTACACTGCTGGTGGGAATGTAAGTTAGTTCAACCATTGTGGAAAGCAGTATGGAGGTACATCAAAATGCTCAAAACAGACTTACCATTTGACCCAGGAATTCCACTCCTAGGAATTTACCCTAAGAATGCAGCAATCAAGTTTGAGAAAGACAGATGCACCCCTATGTTTATTGCAGCACTATTTACAATAGCCAAGAATTGGAAGCAACCTAAATGTCCATCAATAGATGAATGGATAAAGAAGATGTGGTACATATACACAATGGAATACTACTCAGCTATAAGAAAAGGGCAAATCCAATCATTTGCAGCAACATGGATGGAGCTGGAGGGTATTATGCTCAGTGAAACAAGCCAAGCGGAGAAAGAGAAATACCAAATGATTTCACTTATCTGTGGAATATAAGAACAAAGGAAAAACTGAAGGAACAAAACAGCAGCAGAATCACAGAACTCAAGAATGGACTAACAGGTACCAAAGGGAAAGGGACTGGGGAGGATGGGTGGGTAGGGAGGGATAAGGGGGGGAGAAGTAGGGGGGTATTAAGATTAACATGCATGGGGGGGTAGGAGAAAAGGGAGGGCTGTACAACACAGAGAAGGCAAGTAGTGATTCTACAACATTTTGCTATGCTGATGGACAGTGACTGTAAAGGGGTTTATAGGGGAGACCTGGTATAGGGGAGAGCCTAGTAAACATAATATTCGTCAGGTAAGTGTAGATTAGTGATAGCAAAAAAAAAAAAAGGGCAGTTCCTGTGTGGTAACCTCCAACGAGTTCTACACAAGGGTATAAAGGGCATATAAAAGTGTAGGCAAAGGGTCTGTTTGTGTTTGTACAGAGGATCAAAGCCTAATTGGGCTACCCCGAAAATGAACTAAGATACGATATGAAAAAGAACTTCCAACATCTGCACCCTCTGGAAGACTCATGCCAGAAGATGATCATCAAAAAACCCCAACAAAGATCCACGCACTGCTACAGCTGTAGATGCACTCATCCCACCAGTTCCTGGACTTGCCATGGGAATGAGGAAGGAGATATCTAAGCTGGCCTGTGCATACAGTAAAACAACAAAATTGGACTGGATCTATACTGTTGGAACTCAACCAAGAATTTGGAGAAGTGCAAATTGTAGCGCTCCAAAGTCTTACAACTACAAACTATTTATTGTTAAAAGAACATATGGCATGTGAACAGTCCCCAGGAATGGGTTGTTTTAATTTGTCTGATTTCTCTCAGACTGTTCAAGTTCATTTGGACAATATCCACCATATCATAGATAAGTTTTCACAAATGCCTAAGGTGCCTAACTGGTTTTCTTGGTTTCAATGCAGATGGCTGGTAATTACAGATATGCTTTGGTTATGTAACTATACTCCTATTATGTTAATGTGTGTGTGCAATTTAAGTAGTAGCTTAAAACCTATACATGCTGAAGTTACTCTACAAGAAGATATATCAAAGAAATAATCAATCTTCCCATGTTTTCTTCCGCCTGCTACTTCTATAGCTTTTCTTCTTCCTTCCTAATTACAACCCTTAAATAGAATTCGTGCCTCATATCAAATTTACCGAGTATCATAATTCTTCCAAGTGGTAAAGATACCTCAAGACAAATGCTGGGCATAGAAGCCACAGGGCATAAATATGCAAAGAAGTAAAAAGCTAACTTTTTCAAACAATAAGGCTTCTCTCTCACTTACCAACTTCACATTTCCTTGTATGGCCCCGGAAGATGACTGGTTAGCCAGAGACGGGTAAGATTCCTCAAGGGAGGAACAACCTAAGACAGGCACAGTCGCAGGGGGGCCATCAGGTGAGAAATTGGGGATCAACAGAGGTGAGGCTTAGAACCTCACCCCCCCGTTCTGAGAGAAATCTTCTGCATACGTGGATGTTTTATTGCCCTGGTCTAGCTTGGATTAACACATAGTCTACAGGCACACACCTGATCATCTACATGTGCTCTCTTACAACACTAAACTATGTTTTCTACCTTTATCTTGTATCTACCTACCACTTCAGCATTTTATTAAAAATAATAATAATAAAGAGAGAAATGTGGTATCCACATATAAATCAAGTATAAAAACCAAATGAGTATTCATATTTGAACTGACTGTTTATAGTTCATAATGCATGAGCAAAACCGAAAGTTTCTGTGATGACTGCCCTTGTACTGTTCACTATGTAACTTATTCATTATGTAAGAATTTGTTCTACATGTAAAAACTTGTTTGTTATGCCTCAGAAGATTGGAGACTGACAAAAATTAGGCTTGGGGTGGAATAATGATTGTGCATTGAGCATTGACTCCCCTATACAGAATTTTATTGTCGTTAACAACCATTTGATCAATAAATATGAGAGATGCCCTCACAAAAAAAAAAAAAAAAAAAAAAAAGAAGGACAGACTTCCAATGGTAAAATAAATTAGTAACCGGGATGTAATGTATAGCATAAGGAATATAGTCAAGATATTGTAACAGCCTGGTAGGGTGATAGCTGGAACCTAGAATTATGTATATAAATGTTCTACCACTGTGTTGTACACTTGAAACTCATGTAATGTAATACTGTGTGTCAACTACCCTTCAATAAAAAATAATTATTAAAAAAATAAAAAAAATAAAAAAAAAAAAAAAAAGGATAGAGACCAAGCCTGGCCTACCCTTTTCATCACCAGTGACCAGCCTGCCACTTGGCACTCACATGCTCTCAGTGAATGTTTGCCTTCATTACTGTTGTTGTGAATAATGCAATGGACTAGACACCAAAAGCAAAAGCCTGTGATGGTGTCCTGTTGAGTGACTGACTGGAGTTCAGTGTCATAAGCCACCCAACCTTCAACCCTCTTCTGACCTTCAAGCTGAACGCATATACAAGCATACAAAAGAATTCAGCCACCCCAAACAAGAGCTAAAGCCAGGATATGGGCTTCAAAAGGACATAAACTGTCTGCATGCCCATTAGTTACTGGCCCCTGGTACCCTGAATGCCATGTCTGCTTATGGTAGTTTCTCTAGAATTGCTTCTTAACCATCCTACCAGAGGCTGGACATCAGAAACCTAGAGCCCAGGCCTGGCTTGGCATCCACTAGCTGTGTAACCTGAAGCTAGTCATGTCATTTTGTTTTTTGTAAGGTAAAACTAACAGTCTAATTTCAGCAATAATATTCTGATTCTAAGCTGATCATGAAGAAGAGAAAACTGGATTCAATAGGGTCAGCCAGTGTTCCTGATCTTTATAAATTCCCACATGGTCTTTGACTCCCTAATCCACATACTTTTCAGTGTGTGAGCAACTAAACTGCTTACAGGAGATTTACTGGTGACAGGGAGGATTCTAGCAAATTACATGTAATCATCTTTCCATGCACTTTAGAACAGTGTGAACTCTCACCATTTCAACAGGCTTCTGAATTGGTTAACTAACAGCCTAAGAAAAATTTAATAGTTTAAAGTGAAGCTATAAAACTATAAAGATCCTTATGGTTCATCCAAGAAATTTTATATGCAAACAATTTTAAGTTTACTACAGATGTCAGGTGCAAATGATGATGAAATTAGCAAATATTGACAAATGAAACCATTAGTAGACAGTGACTGGAAAATAGGGCAATGGGGTGGAATTCTCTGATGCTGTTTGCACTCCTATAATACTGGGGCTCATGGTAAATGGTCTTCCTGAATTGCAAAGGACTACAATCCTTTAACAGGGGGCCTTCAAGGAAGCCAGGGAGGAACAGGGGAAGGGAATGAGTTTGAGAGCTGAAGCAGCTCTGGGTGAAGTTACAAAGAAGGCTCCATTTAACTTTGATCTTCATATATGGTCCCCATCATCACCATCCCATCGGGGCACTGGTGTCCTCCATCAAATTTACAATTGCAAAATTTCATCAGTTCAAAGTGCATTACCTTCCCATCTGTAAAAATTTTTCATCCAGTTTCAGTTTGGAGTAACACAGAGTAAACACATTCTATTCTGTCTCTCCCACTGAATGTAGCTGAAAACCTGGACAGAATGCATGGAGCAGCTATTTGAAGACTCAGAGCAGGTGGATTAGGAAGGAAGTCAAGATTTGGAGCACCACTGAAACAGCAGTGTATTTACCTTTCTTATCACTGGTACCCCCTGGCCTATATGCCCAGCAGCCAACAGCCCAGAAGTAAGCACAAGTAAGGACAGAAAAGTCCCAGGAAAAGCTCTCTAGTTTAGGCTGAGGAGCAGGGTGGCGCCCACCCGGCAGCACAGTGCAGGAGGACCTGCAGGTGCCCAAAACTCTGAGGGAAGAAAAGCTTCCTGCCCGTTAGTTTTCTCTCTTTCAACCACCAAGCCACAAACCCTTCTGGAATCATAAGAAATGCCTCGCAGACCAGACTAAATCAAGTTCCAGTTTTCTGGCAGCAGGACTGAAAAGGGGAGCCTCAGGGAACTGAAAAGTACTAAGGATGTCACAGAGAGGAAGGAGATGAAGGAAGCAACTTACAGAGGCAGCTGTCTCCTCCGGGGCTCACCCCATGCCATGGGTCTGACTGCCTGGCAATACAAGAAAGACTCTGAGAACTAAACTAAGAGTCAGATCATTTCCCAGGTCTCCGACTTGTCACTGAATGATACTCAGGCCGGTCAGATCCAAACAGGACTGCAAAGACTTTGAAAACAGGAACAAAAGAGGGGATGCCATGACAGACTACATACCTTGGAAGGAAAATTAGGGGCCACTATACAAAGGTTTACATACATACACCTGACGACATCCGTGGAATAGACTAATTGCTCAGAAAACACAAACTATTCAAATTCATCTAAAATGAAACAATTCTGGAGGTCAGAAGCTAAAATCAAGGTGCTCACATGTCTGCTTTCTTCCTGAAAAGCTCTAGAGGTGAACCCGTCACCTTGCCCTTTCCAGCTTTGAGAGCCACACACATCCTTGGGTGCACGGCCCTCTCCCTGCATCTCCAAAGCTGGCAGCATTACATCTCCATGTGCCTTTTGTCTGTAATTGTGTTTCCCTCTGACTCTTCTGCTTCCTTTTTCCATTTTTAAGGATCCTTATGATCACATTGGGACCCCACCCCCACTCCCCCAGATAATCCAGGGTAACCTTCCTGGATTTTAAATCTGGTTGATTAGGAACCTTAATTCTTTTTGTAACCTTAATTCCACTTTGCTATGTAACCTAATGTATTCACAGTTTCTGGGGACTAGGATGTGGGCATCTTTGCGGGCCACTATCGTGCCACACATAACAGACCTTACTGACTGATGAGTTTTAAGAAACTGATGTGGAATTGAAAACTATATTGAGATGTTTAAAACAAAGCTGGAGCTAAGGAAGGGATTCACACATAGGCCAAAGAAAATTTATTTATATATGAATGAAAGTTGAAATGTTTTTATTTTGTTCTTATAAATGCTGCATAATTCATCAGTATGACCCAGAAGGACAAAAACTGTTCTAGGTCAATAACTCCATAAGCATGAAGTTGAATTAAAAGTCCATTTGGTGTTCTGTGTGGTTAGGAAACTAAATGAGTGCATCACGTACTATAAAATGTAAGCTTAAACTGAATTTGGATGCATCTCAACCTGATAAATGTAACCAGAGGACACCTAAAGGCATTACTTACTACTGATGTAGCTGGGATAAAATGCATTTAATTTTATTAGGGAGAAAAAATCTGAAAGAAAATAGAATCATGGATAGCAAAATACCATGATAATCCAAGTTATTCTTATGCAATTTATGTTTTTCAAGAATGATCATCTGATCAATCATAAAGCTACAACCATGTAGGATAGAGGGAAGAAATATTTATATGGATAATACCTTTGGGCTGAAAATAAAAACATCTCCATTTGGCATTAGCTATTGAGTCATGTAATCTAGGATTCTTTTAGATAGGGGGTGTCTCTGTTGCTTTTCAATAAACTACACTGACAGGTAACTTTTGCTCCACGTTCGTATGTATGTTCTTGGTGAACAGTCCCATCTTTACTTTGTTCGAGCTGCCTAAGAGAACTCAAACCAGGTAACTCCATAACAATCTTTCGGAAATGCTAGTGTCACCACAGAAAACACAATTGCTTACATGTTTTGTGGAGCAGTTGGATTTCTTTTATTTCAATGATTCTCAACCTTTCTTCCGCAGTGGGCATTCATGAGACATGACGGTATTTATACATGCATAGACATAAATGATATTTAAGCTCAATTCCCTGTACACTGTTTCTGATGCCACCTTTTTCTCCCACTCCAGGTAATACAATCAACAGTTTGAGAATTAAATTCATGTTATTGCAGGCATAACACAAGTGCCTACTATGTTGTTGGATTCTCCCTCCTTTTAATACCCAAATAATTACCATCTGAGTCTGTATTATGTATAACTACACAAAGTCCAGATCCTTTCACAAGTCCTGAGAATCTGCAAATAGAGCTTACGTTCTCCTGGTTGTGGCATGTCAGGCTTCCCTGTCAGCCACTCCCCCACCCGCCCATCTTATACTACTCTCCATGCTGGTGAAGTCGGGTCAGCTCTGCCTCGCTCCAAAACTAGACACCATCTTCCCTTCTCCAAAACACAGCTGACACAAGACTTTATTATTCAAAAGACTGAAACAATTCTGCTATAATATAAGCTACCCTCAGTCAGGGATCTTTGTTTTGTCATCGATGTGTCTCAAACAACTAGAATATTGCCTGGCATACAGTATCAGTGAGGGCCTGTTGAATAAATGGAACATTTATGGAAATGTAAGGTAACTACAGTACAAAAAGGTATAGAATCCCACTCCTGAAATTCATCAGTCATTCCTCAGCTGTCAACTAAATTCCTAGGACTCATTCCCTCTGCACACTGAGACAGTCCCATCTTTACTTTGTTCGAGCTGCCTAATAGAATTCAAACCAGTTAACTCCATAACAATCTTTCAGAAATGCTAGTGTGACCACAGAAAGCACAATTGCTTACCTGTTTTGTGCAGCAGTTGGATTTCTTTTATTCCAAAACCAGCATTCCAGAATAGGATTTTATTTTTCCTTTGCATAATCAAAAGTTTATGCAAATATTTACTCCAAAAACCAAAATTCCTTCTAACCCAAAGGTGATAGAGAATTCATCACAAAGTTCCAATGAAAGCTTTGAAGTTCCAGGAATTTTTTCTTAAATGCTTCAAAGAGACCAGATCAAATCTCCACCTCCCCTCACCCCTCAGGCCTTGTATACACACAGCAGTCTTGAAAGTGGAAAATGTTTCCCAGCCCACCATTAAGAGAAGGTAAGAAGGAGAACATTTGTCTCAGTTTATGGAATCACAGCGATCATGCCTTGCCTCTCTCCTGCCCTACCATACACATGCAAAGATGACTTTGAATGTATTCTAATTCTTTTTGTTTTTTAAAGTAAGTAACATGCAAACTGTTATTAGTAACATATCACCAGTGACCTTCCCTCACAACCAATGGTCCATACCAGCCTGTTGTGACACTTCATCTGAAGCACATACCATAATTAAATATAAAATAGAATAGAATAGAATAGAATATATAATTATAAACAATAATTATAACCTACAGTCCTCACTCTCTTAGCTTTGTTTAGGAACTTACACATTGATGTAAAAGGAGTATTTTTTAAATTGTACTTTACAGATTTGGAGTATAAAGCACATACATGTGTGTAATCAAAGCAATACCAACTCTATGCCACAGATGAAGAAAGGTGACACAATATGTAGCATGGCAGTCGAGCTCACAGGTAGTGCTTTATACTATCTAAAATCCCAAGAGGGTTCATGCCAATACAAGGTAGTAAGTAGTTAAGCGTACATATTTTGGAATCAGAAGGACCTGGGTTCAAATCCAGAGCTACCTCTCACCATTGTGACGATGAACAATTATATGACTGCTGAGTCAGCTTTTTGCACAGGAATACTGGTCTTAGATGGTAATGGTACAGTGCCAGATATACAGTGGTGCTTCTAGAAAATCATTCCCAACTCGGTTGAGCCTGCAACATCATCTTACAGCCTCTTACGCTCTGGTCAGCTTGCTCTCCCACAGTCCATAGCTACTGCCTTCCTACCCTTTCAGTTTCCTCAAGCCTGTGCCTAAATCTTACCACCAATGCTAAAACAGAAGCCATTTTCAGTAAGGTGATGATATAATCTCTCACCTGGATGGAGATAATTTTGAGAGTAGTTGGGAGGTACTCTTATAATTACACTAGGACAACAGGTCTCTACCAAGATTTTCTCAAACTAGAACATACAGTTACTTTAATCATAAAGAAATCTCTCAATTTCTAATCACCAAGATGAAATAGCCCATCTATATCTGCATCCACCTTTTCTTCCTTGCCTCCTGTTAGACTGAGAAAGGTATTGCCCCATCTATCAATGATAAACGCTTCCACTTACGCCCTGGACCCATCTCCTCCCGCCTTTTTCCCGTCTCCATGTTTCAGCTCTTCTTTGTTATTCCCTCTCTCCTGTCTCCCACTTCTCACTCTCTGCCGGCTCCTTCCCATGAGCATTCAAATATTTTCAATCTCTCCTAATTAAAAATGGAAGTCCTTCCTCAATCTCATGTCCTGCTCCAGTCATTATCCTATTTTTTATTCTCTTTTACAGAAAAATGTATTGGAAATTTTCTCCTTGTTTTCCCAGTTCTGACCACACCCCTGTACACAGCAGTCTGGTTTCCATCCCCACCATTCCCCTGGAGTGCTTTTCACAAGGTCACCAGTGGTCTTGACAAGAACCTCCATCCCATTTCCAATGTATTTTATCCTTAATGTTTCTTAAATTCTCAACAGCATTTGATGCTGATGTTGGTAACACTGTACTTCTCAATACTTTCTCCCCTGACTTTTATGATACCCTATTCTAAGTTTCTGTTTATTCTTCTTTAGTACCCTTTGTGGACTCGCCCTCCTTTATCCATCCCTTATCCTAAAGTATTCTTCAAGGTTCTGTATTAAGACATTTTCTGTTCACACTCCCTTCACTTTTCCTATGTAATCTTATCTACTCTCATGGTGTCAATTACCATCATCATGCTTGATGGCTTCCAATGAGATGTCTCTAGCCAAGATTTCTGGCCTAGTTTTTAGATCAGAATGCCTATCCCTTTTTTAAATTGTTATTGAAACCTCAGACTCAACATACCCCAAACTAAATCCTCAGCCTCACAATATCTGGCACAACTTGAGTGTTCTGCATCTCAGTAAACGACACTACCATTCACTCCTCTGGTCAATAAATTGGAGCCATCCTTGACTCGTCCTTTCCCTCTTGTGCTATCTCCAAGCAGTTCTACCTGATAAGTATGTTCAGTTTAGTTCATGTTTTATCATTCCTGTCGATACTAACTTAGTTCAGATCATCATCATCATCTCTCACTTATATTACAACAATTCTCAGGAAAGAGGCTGATATCACTAGTTAAAAGTAAGTCAAGAATATAAAGTGTGGGGATACTGTTATCCTTCCTTGCTGTTCTTTAAGAGTAGCCTACCTAAAAATAAAGCTGATGCAAAGAAAGCAGAACAGGGAAGTGAAGAGGAAGCAGATGTTTCAGTAGCACAGAAAACTCCTGAGTAAGCCATGCCTAAAGCCATATTTCTCAAACTTCCCAGTTATCTGAGCCAATGCATTTCATTTTTCTTTTTGATTAAGCAAGCATATTGGATTTCCATCACCTGCAACTGAAAAGTCCTGACTTACAAAATAATTCGGGTATAATCTATCTTTTATCCTCAGTTCCTACCACAGTGACTGACCAGGTATTTAGCTTGTTGAATGAATGATGTATGCAAAACACTTTACATTCATTTTTATCTCTATACCAACAAAGAACAATGTGCTTTCATTCATTCAACAACTATTTATTGAATGTATTCTATGGATCACTATTCTAGATACTGGGAATACAGCCCTGAGCAAAACACCCAAAAGCCTTACTCTAATGAAATTTATATATGGTGTATTCAAAAATAAGACAGAAAGAATTAAGGTATGCTGTTTGGTGCAGGATATTTACTATTTTTGTCCATGAATCTTAGAAAAGCCCTTTGGATTTTACACAGCTAGATATGTCTGAATCAAAAAAATTCTTCAGTGTTTGTTCATCAGCATAAGGCATTTATAACAAAATTAATTGAGGACATGGTATCCACTAAAGATTAAGTCCAAACAAACTTCAGGGCTTAAAATTCCATCAGAAACAATTTGTTTTTATAGAGCACTATGGAGCCCAGTCACAGAAAGTCACGCTTATTAACCCTTTAGCTCAATATTCAAGGTATCAAGGAAAAAATATAGTACTTAAGAGTAAACAGTCATAGAGTTGAATCCTGGATTTAAATAAAAGGTGTGTTCTTTTGGGAAAGTTTCCTAAACTTCCTATGCACCATTTTCTCATGTCCATAAAGAGGATCATAACTACTAATTCATTAGGCTAATTCTGTTCACTTAGAAAGCTAATGATCATTACATATTAGTTGAAAGAATGAATGCTTATACAAATATTAAAGATGATATATATGGCAACATTTATAAGCCATAAATGTGTTATATAAACATTTGACATTATTGTTATTAGTATTATTATTCCTGTGAGAAACAGGTTGTGGAAGAGTTGGGTAGGAGAATGGACTAGGAAGAGAAGAAAGTATGAGAACTGATTTGAGAAGAATTCAATATCTAGATGTCTAAGAGAAGAGCAAGAGAGACGCCCCAGTAACTAGCAACATTTCCAAGTAGGGGAAGTTCAGTTTTACTGCTTCCAGCCTCTGGCTCTCTTCTTTGGCACCTTTTTGGTTCTCTCCATAAAAACTCCTAGTCCTATACTGTCCACATACAACATTGCTTCGACTCAGCTACATTGCCATTTTTTAAAGATGGTTTAAAGAAAGCAATCTGATTACATGATAGTATTACAATGTTGTAAAATTCTTGCTATTTTTGTGTCTGCTGCTTCCTACTGCATTTTATTTCCCTATAGAATGTCACCTCCTTCTTTAGTTACTTCTTAAGGTTGAAATTGCCCCAGGAGAGTAGTAGTCTCTGCATGACATTTTTCCTTTCAGTTTTTGTATCTTATAACTTTTCTATAATAATGTGGAATTACAGAAAAAATGAAAATATTACTTTTAAAAATGGATTTAAGAAAAAACTACTCCAATAAACAAGCTATTTCTTTTCCTTCTTCATTGTCAACTGCAAACTTAACTTTCTAATCATCTGAATGAGTTTCTCTAAGGTGACTATTCTCTTTTTTTTCTTGGAAAGCTAAACTGAGCATAAATGTTTGAATCCTTAGCTAACTTGTTTACTGATTTCACTTTTTGAAAATTTAGAACAGGTAGATGATTTCTTGTCTTAGGAGTTTTCCAGGTAAATGCTTGAGTATGCTCTAAATAATACCTTAGAATTTAGGGAAGAAGAAATTGATCAAGAGAAGAGAAACCTAAAGTAACAGATTTATATTTCCCATCTCTGCGTTACTTCAAGTTATCCTATTTCCCTCAGCTGTATAGAAATATTACTTTAATATAAAGAATAGTTTAATATTAAAATGTCATTCCTAGCACAAAAAAACATGCATATTATTAAATATGTTGACAATTTAATTGTTTAGCTTTTTTTAAAACGAGCAACACTATTATATATTCTTTAAACTTTTGAAATCTGACATGGCATAGGCATTTGCTTATAACCTGTTAAAGAAAAGATAATATTGGTAATGGACACAAGATCACTAGGACAGCTGAGACATGGCTGAGGACCTAGAATGGGGTGTGGAGTACAAGTGGGCCAGACTCAGGGAGGGGCTCAGAGCCTGTAAGTTATCAGGAACCCTGTGAGCCAGGGGCAGTGGACGCATGCATTAATTCTAGTAGACAAAGGCTTACAAAGGGTCAAAAGTTAGTTCAGAGGCTATAAGGGGTCACAGTGAACAGGAAAAGTCTGTGGAGCAGAGGTTAATAACATAGGCAGAGTTTGGGTACAACTTCTGGGTAACATCAACAAGCCGAAGCTTTCCATTTTGCCAACTTCCTGTCTTACCCCTAAGTTTTTATGTGGTTCCTATTGAAATAGAGACAAACCAGCATGACACGTTTAGGTGTGAATAAGAGAGTGTGAAATAGAAATGTTGAAAAGAGGGTAAACATTTTAGGTTTGTTGGCGAGAGGGGCAGGAGAGGTACAGAACAAAATTTTCTTAAATAAGAAAGAACGAAGCAAAGACAAATAAAATTTCAAATGTCTGAATTTGGGACTCAAAAAATCTGAACATTATTTTGAGCACCACCATTCTCACTCCCTACACTGAATGTTATTGTCAGAGGTGGCAAACCTCAAAAGCAAATTTAAGAAATTTAAGAAAAGGACAAGGAAAGCTACCTTTACTGTATCTAAAGAAAACAAATGCTATCCCAATGCTTATTTTCCTGAGGACCTTTTAAAGACTTACTATTTAGTCACAAACACACCTTGAATAGTTGTATAAGGAGATGTGCAGTACTGAATCATCTTCATCTCAGAAAAATACCACCTCAGGATTTCTCCAGTGTGTAAGTAAGGCCTATATCATCTTTGGGGCTAAAACATGGCTACTCTGAAAAGAGGAAATAATCTTGCACAGGACTGCTCAAGAGAAAACAGAATACCGAAATCTTATTATCTGATAAAGCCTCAGAGAGTCTAAAGTGCCACCACTTAGACATGGAGTTTTTAAGTTTAGTTAAAAACTCCCTCAAACACAATATGATTCTAAGAATAAAACAGGGGTAAATTAGGTCTTCTGAAAAAGTATTACTTTCAATACTTCTGTGAAAGAAAGGAATATAATTATTTGTTTCTACACTTATAAAATCTCATATCCCTTAACTGCTTATTCAGTTTGATCATGTTTCTCTCAATGAAATGGTGGGGAAGACATCTAAGAAAATAGGAATTAAGGATTTCTATTAACATAAATAGAATGATCACATTCTATGTCATTGTATGTGTTACTTTGTGCATCTGAGCAAATAATGTGACAACCTCAGGACTAAAGACAATATGTGAAAAGCTAACTAGGATAAATAGTGGCAGACTCCTCAGAAAGCTGGGTTTTTAATTAGAAATTTTGTAAAAGACACAAAGATGGTTTGATATGAATTAAGGGTTGAGAGTAGTACATTGGTATGGAGAAAACTATTCTAGAGCAAGTAAAGAAAAGCTTACCATTATCTTTCTATTTTGACAAGGAACACAGTAAATTGAAAGGGTTTTTTGAACCAATCCTTAGAATTAATTAATTCCTAGAAATCCTTGGAAACCAAGGAACAAACTCTTGACCTTTATCCACAGTTCCTTTTAATATCAGCAATATGATATTTAATATCAGCTGATATAAAACATATTATATAATTATATAAAATATCAACTGATATTAAATATATTATATAATTATATAAATATAAATATAATATATAATGATAACAGCAATATAAAATATCAGCAATATAAAAGGACAGGGGGCAAGTCCCAGGGACACTTAATAAAGTTTCCCCCCTTCCAGCAATCTGGAAATCTAAGTCTCAACAGCCGTGGGACTTTTGACTCTCTGGGTCTTAATCCCTTAACAGAGGACAGAAGTGTGATACAAATCATTGATTGCCTTAGTATCCCTTTTAGTAATAAGTCCCCCAATTTTTAGCTAAGCACAAGAGTACCCAGCTGGAGACTGTGTTTCCAGGCTTCCTTTTAGCTCGGAGGGGTCACTTACCATTTACCTCCAGACTTTACATGACAGAGAAGAAAAAATGCTTCCCTTGTTTAGACTACTCTTGTTGGATTCTCTTCATTACATCAACCTAGTCTGAGCCTCAACTAATGCAGAAGGTTCTGACCAAATATTTGCTGAAGCATGTCCAGTTCTGACAGTTTATAAATGAAATGGAAGAAAGAGAGAAGTTTTGCTTTAGGACTAAAACAAAATGGAGAATAAACCTTGCTATGCTGATGCTGATGACCCCAGAAAGCACATGTTAAGGCTTAAAATCAATTTTTAAATGATGGTCATGGTCTTTTTTTCTTTCCTAGCAACTCAGACTCAGAGGCCCCTTCACTGTATCTTTTAATTACTCTGTTGATCATTTTCAATATCCTTCCATTTTATTGCCATGCAGTATGACAATAGATTACCTTCACTACAAAGGCTATTTTTAAATTCCCACGGGCATTTAGTAAAGTTTTATTATCCCCAGGCATAATCCTTTGAGAAGATTAGATCACTAGAAGTAGTTTTCTGCCTATTAGTATAAAGCAGCCAGCCAGGGCTGCAGTGGTGTGGGGTTTGAAGCCTCAAATCTCATGGCTTACTGGGGAGTCAGCAGGAGCTCTGGGAAAGTCACCTGAATCAGACTTGCTTTTGCCTATGCAAGTCACCGACCAAGAAGGAATGCAAGGATCTCTCTCACTGCCCTGCAAAGCCCAGACTTACATACTGGATTTTACACAATTTTATGCCCACAGATTGTCTTTTTATTAATTGTTAAACATCTTCACTGGCAATGTTTTCATTTGAACTTTAATGTGAAGTAACAATGATCTGAAAAAATCAAGAGTTACTAGACTGAATTGAATTCTTTGTGCATATTTAAATTTTGTTATCTGTTGGTGTCTAAAGGAGAAAAACACAGGAAGCGTGACAGATGAATTCAGAAGCATCAAAAATATCCCAAGAGAGCATTTCACAAAAGGAAGAGATTTGGGCACCCAGCGAAATGGCGCTCACGGCCTTGGAGTTGGGAGGAGGGTCTCTAAGGCAGGGACTAACGGAATGCTGTGACAGAAAAGCAGAGAGATGCAATGGAGCATCTTACCCACCTACTAATCTTCTCCCACACTGAAGCCACAGAAATCATTTAAAACACAAATCTGATCATGTTCATTCCCCTGCTTAAAACTCATAAATGATTTACAATGGCCCTTAGAAAAATGTGCAGAATTCTAACTTGACCTAAAATGTGTTGTGCACCTGGACCCTAATTATTTTTTGATATCACATCAAATCCCCTCCTTTCTCTCTAATCTAGGCATACTGAGCATTATGGGTTGAATTGTGTGCCCCCAGAATGTTCTGTGTATCTGAGATACTCCCAGTATTTCAGAATGTGACCTTCTTTGGAAATACGGTCAATTCCAAAGAAGTAGATTTAATTAGTTAAGATAGGGTCATTCTGGACTAATGTGGGCCCCTAATCCAGTATGGCTACTGTTCTTATAAATGGAGGAAATGTGGACATAGACCCACATAAGGAGATGTCCATGTGAAGATGTAGGCAAAAGGGGGATGATGCTTCTACAAGTCAAAGACACCAGAGATTGCAGAAATCCCCCAGAAGCCAGGAGAGAGGCAGGGAGCCGACTTTCCCTCCCAACCTTCAGAAGGAACCAGCACTGCTGACAGCTTTGTCTTGGACTTCTAGCCTCCAAGACTGTTAGACAATAAACTACTCAGTGTGTAGTACTCTGTTTCAGCAGCCCTAGAAAACTAAAACACTGAGATTCTCCTTTGCCATCTCTTCACCTACATGGAGCAACCTCCTTTGTCCTGTTCTAGCTACCCACCCTTAAGTTTTAGCTTAAGCATCATTCCCTGAGAAAGAAACCTTCTTCCTCAACCTCTTAGACATGAAATATCCCTCTCCTCCCCAGCCTACACTTACCATAAATTCAACAGGACCCTGAACTTCTTCAAAATACTGTGCCCTCCTGAATTGCTGAATTGTTGTGTTTACTTAATGACTGTCTCTTGCACCTAGCTAAAAGCCCAGGCTAGGGCTGTGCCTGTCTCATTCATGGCTTTATTCTCTATGATTGACACATAATTAGTGCTCAAGAAATATTTACTGACTGGTTCCCTTGATTTTAACTTGGAATCTTCTGTTTCCAAATATTGTTTCAAAGATCCCACATCCTTAGTAATAATTCCCACCCAAATATTTCTACTCTCATGTATATATTCATGTGCCTGAAGGCAGCCTCATATTTCTATAATTTGTTGTCATACCTAACATTTTATTCCATTCCACCACACATCTGTATAAGCAATTACATTTGTAAATGTACTAGTCTCCAGGAATGTTTCTGATTTGGGTCCTATATTACTGAAAAGAATCTCAATTATTTGGCAAGCTGACATCCTCCTAAGATTCTATCTGTCCAGCAAGGCAGATGGGAGGAATCATGAGAGAGAGAGAACACTAAAGGCATGAAGCACTTTTTAAAACAAACATTTGTTTAGCCTGTGTTTCCTGATACAAAAACACTTGGTGAACATACTGAGGTTAAGAGGTTTGGTGAGAATTATCTAGAATCTATGGAATAGTGAAAGATCATTGTAAGTATGTATATCTATATCCATCTATCTTTATAGATATAGATACAGTTGTAACAGGGGAAAAAAAGAGCAAATGGGTTCAGATAGGTTATTTTTACCACTTAGATCAGTTCTAACTTAGTTTACCTTTTGACTCCCAAAGAATTGCACCAATTCTAAAAAGAGTCTGCTCAAACAAGTAGATCACAAACCTCTCTGTAATGATACTCTTAGTATATTCACTGAGCAGAGGCCTTGTGACTTATCCTAAAGAGAAGTTTCTGAGTAAATGTGAGTGCAAGAGATAGTCTCTTAATGGGTTAATATCTAGAGATGCTACATTATTTATTATCATCTCTTCAGATGGATTCTGCTGGTCCAGAAGAACTAAAGAGTCTCAAGTCTGTTTTGAATTCCATCATATGATGACAAAAACTATACTAACGCCTACTAGTCTTGGGCACAAGAGGAACAAAGTGATTAAATTTGTCCAATAAATATTTCATGAGCACTTATTTTGTGTCAGCTTTTGTTGCACATGCTGGGAAAACAAAGTTGAATAAAAATAATAATAGTAAGAATAGCTTACTCTTATTGCCAGCTGGTTAAATGCCAGGCATCATACTAAATACTTTTCATTCTCACCGTAGACCTGTGACACAGGTGGAATCATTGTTCTCACTTTATACAGAATGTAAGTCCCACAAGATGTAGTCAGTCATACCAACAATGTCAAAGAGCTCGGATTTAAGACTCCAACGCCCAGGTTCCCACCAGATGCCCTATACTCCCTCACAATATAGAATAGCTCAATTACTATAATTTTCTCCCAAAATCAATAAAATTCAGACGGAGTTTCTAACCTGAGAAAAATAATGTAAACGTGAGTTTGAGAAAGGGGATTTAATTCCACAGTAATATGGAAATGGCATTAAGGAACATTTTCTTAGAATGAGTTTATGAACCATTTTACATAAGATCAAGTCAGGATTACACTGATTTTGGTTCATCTCAAGTGGGTTTAAGAGAAACAAAAATGAGAGAAAGAGCCTTTAGATCCTCAAGTCCAACATGTGTGTGTGTGTGTGTGTGTGTGTGTGTGTGTGTGTGTGTGCATATGTAATGCAAAATAAAAACAGTGTAGGAAAGAGACCTGGAGTTTTAAGTCAAGAAAAAAATCCCACATGTTGTTTAATCACTAAGGCAGAAATTGAGTTTATATATATTTTTGGTAGGGGAAAATTCATAGCTTTTATGAGCTTCTTTAAAAACAGTTAACCCAAAATTTCAAGCCAAAACAAAGAAAGCAAACATATTTTTCAAGGGTCTAAAGAGAAGATGGTATATAAATGTAACTATTAGATGAATTCAGAATTCTCAAAATAATTTTAGAGCCACACCACACAAGAGAGTAATTGGCCTCTGTTTATTACTGGGCCTGCATATTCCCTGACATGGGTCATTTGGGTACTCTGCCTTTCATGTTATGGAGGACACACATCTTCCCCATCACTGATTTTTCCTTCCATTAATTTAACACCCCTGGCCTCTCACTACCTCCCTCACTCATTCAGTCCCAGAGGCGTAGAAATGACTTAACCTATTCAATGAATTTGATAGAGAAACTGTGAAAGCTTTCAGGGAATATGCTCTTTTCTATGGCTTGGGTAGAATCTGCACTTGGAGAGAGGATGCCTGCTCTGTTCTAGTGCAGACAAAGCTAAACAGATGGACCTCCTAATTCGGCATTCAGCATTAGGGATGCCAACTCATCCACAGATATAAGTCAAAGTCTCCAATAGTAGTTTTATCAGTAATTAAGAGCATTTTGGGGGCCTCTTTCTATCGACTCTTTTGTTGTTATTCTCAGTTATTCTGACACTTAATGAGGAAGAAGTGTACTATTTATTTGGCCCCCTCAAAGACCCCAAAACTATAGAAAAATTGATAAAAGTAGCTTCCAAGCAAAACACAAGGGAAGAAAAAGCTTCTTTTTGGTGTATTCTGGAAATAAAGGACTAGAATTCAGTAGTAGTGGTTTGAAAAATACTATTGGTTGAGTTTTTCCATCCCCAAGCATTACTGATGTAGCCCTGCTTGGCCAGACCCAGTGTGACCCATTTGTAAATGGTTATGTTAACAATTTAACTGAAAAGACTAGAAAGGTGGCAAGAAGATGACCACCAATCCCAATTTTTGCAGTCTGTGGAAAGATTTGATAGAGAAGAATTGGAATTAACCTTAGAGGAAAAGGGAATAAATTCAGAGTGGAGCAGCATCTTATATTTAATGTTCAGATGTTCTTTTTTCTAGCCATCCTCTCTATCCTCTTTCATTTCTTGTCTGCCCATCATACCCGAAGCAGGAATTGTACAAGGTGTGGGGCCTTGTCAATGTGCTCTGCCCAGCCCCTGCTATAGAAGGTGCAGTTGACCAAAGGCTCCAGCTCGGAGATTCCTCTGAGTGCTTGCTTCCAGGTTGCCCTCCCATAGGCTGTTCCAGCCATTGACTGAGTGCAACTGTGATACTAGGCAGATCCTGTTCCAGAAAGACATGAGATTTTTGGTTGGCCATCTTTGGCAGGAGGATTCCCTGATGGTTTTGCTGAAACTGTGTGGCATTCCACCCATTCTCTTCTTCTCCTTCACTCTAGGTTAGACTTGCAAAGCAGTCAGATAATTCTCCCAGCCTTCTCTGGGTACCTCATTACTTCCTTTCACAGAAGCACCTTCCCTTAATAGATGCCTTACATACATGTTTAATCCCACTAAGGTGTCTGTTTCTTGGAAGGTCACTGAAGGAAAGTTTTACAGGTAGCATGAGTCATTCACACTGGAAAACAGCCAGAGACCAGCACTTATACAACTGCATGAAATAAGCAAATAGAGCTAGCTAAAGCTTTAGAATATAGTCAATGTAACTCTATAGCCAATGCTGAGTGGCTCTGTACTTTAAAAGATGGATTTTGAACAATGTCAGAAAGACAAAATAGCGTTTGGATTTTTCAGAACTGATACTGACTTTTCAGCAAGGATGTGTATTAGAGAATTAGTGTGGGGTTTAATTGAGAATGCATGGTCAGTGCAGACTCCAAACAGTATCAGAAACTTCTTCAGCTACACTGACTGCAAGTTTATCAAAGTCACATAAGGAAGTAATTGGTGATTAACAATAGAAATACGTTTTGGCTCTATCCAGTATGGTTTCCAGAAAGAAAAGACCAAGAAGAAACACCCCTTTACAAGTCAGTGCTTGAACAAGATATATTCTTGTTCATGTGTGGTATTCTTCCAAAATAATTCTGACTCTTGCCAATCCCTCCATTGGATCATATCTTATAAATAAGTGGAAGTGTAAAATTTTGCCAGTGTGCTGGGTTGTATTTGTAGGCAGATTCTAGGATTGTTCTCTAATATGGCAGCCACTAGCCACATGTGGACTTTTTAAATTTAAAATTAAATTATTTATATTTGAATAAAACTTAAAATTCAGTTCCTTACTGTACTGTCCACATTTCAAGTGTTCAACAGCTATGAATGACCAGTGGACAGCACAGATATAAAACATTTCCATCATGGAAGAAGTTTCTATTACAGTCCTGTCCTAGAATTCCCTCAGGGAAACACAGTTTTCTGATTTTCTGGTGTGATTCTGCTACCTTTGGTGTGGTGAGAGACAACTGTAAGTCACTGTTCCTCACAGCTATGAAGTAGGCCTAAATACTGCTCTGTAGGCCACAGCAATTTTTAGGAGCTACTGAGGAGGGCTCGGTTGCATTTGGTATGAGTATCAATAACACACAGATTTCATTGATATCTTTACCTAATTTGACTTTTTTTATCCACTAATTAATGAGGTTAAATTTTAGCACAATGGAGTAGCCTTATCAGTCTCTGAATAAGTAAGCAATGAACTTGGGGAAGGGCAACCACCTTTCAACCCTGTTACTGAAGGGCAGGATAGACAAATCAGTCAGCATGGTCTTTGGGTATCTGAGAAGAGCCAGGGCTTGGGAGGCTCCCACAGCTAGGGAAAGAATTCAAGCTTGAAATGGGAAGTGAAAAGGTAGCATGCCATACTCCAAAGAGATGCCATGGCTGTGTTCCTGAAAGAGTCTATGTGTGCAGAGCCTGTGCAGCTTTAAGCAGAGGGGTAGCATCTCAAAAGAAAGCAACCTTCTGCTAGAATTGCTGACTCTGCTGGAAAAAAAGGCACTGCCTAACAAACCCAACTGAGAAACCCCAAGGCTTCCCTGCTGATATCCAGGTGCTCAGGGAGAGGCCTGGGTGCCCAAAGGGCTGAGAAAGCACATCAGCTAGGCACGCTGCTGGTCGGAGAAGCAGACAACCACAGATCTGCACTTAGAGCATGTAGGAGCATGTTTGCCTAGGTCTTACGTGGATACTTTTTCATATTCCCAAGACTTTAGCTACCGAATTGACTTCAAATCTGTTTGGCTCCATGATTCCTCTTGCTCTTCTTGGCCTTTACTGAGACAGCCCCTTCCTGACCTAGCTTGAGATTGTTTGAGTTTGTTTTCTACTGTATTATCCCCTTTAAAACAGGGCCATTCTGCCTCCTGAAGCCTTGGCCCATGCCATTCTCCTGGTTATGGTCTTTGCAACATTCTCAGCTCCGCTATACTAAATATGTTTTTCTTTCCCTAAGTCAAACTTGCTTGCACTGCCCCTCCATCCAGAGCTGTAAATAGAACAGGATACATTTTCTAAGAATGGATTTATATGCTCAATTCACCTTCCAGAGGATTAAGAACTCTTTGATTAATTTAGATTCATTTATTATTTCGATCCTTCATTAAATTAATCTTTCATTCACTTATTCAATAAACAATTGTCAAGGGTCCATGATGTGCCCACACGCTGGCTTCACGCTTTATAAAGATGCAATGGTGAACAAGATACACAAAGGTCTTGAGCCTAGCTCCTTAGTTATTAGTGAGAATAGACAGATAATAAACAACTAGAAAATTAAGTTATTTCTAAGAGGAAGAATTGCTTTTAGAAAATAAGGTGGGATTAAAAATAGGATTTAGAATATTGAAGGAGATCTATTTAGATAAGTCAATCAATGAAAATCTCTCAGAGGAGGTGAAAATTGAGCAGAAACATGAATGATAAGAAAGAATCAGCCATGTAAAGACCTAGGGAGAGATTTGCCAGGTTGAGAAAACAGCAAGTATACAAGGCTCCAAGGCATGAATGAGCTTGGAACATTCACAGGAATTAAAGAGAACCGGTGTGCCTAGACCAGGTTAGAGGGGGAGAGAATGGAATGAGATGAAATCAGACAGTTAAGGTCATGAGGTTCTGTCAAGGAGTTTGGATTTGATACCACTTGTAAAGAAAGATCTTTAAAGAGTTTGGAATGGGGGGGGGTGACCTTATTTGGCTTAGGTTTTAAAAAGACAGTATGTGGGAAGGTATTTATTATCACTCAGGATACCCGCAAGAAAAAGAGCCTCCCTAAAGGGTCCAACTGAAGAGAGTTTAATGAAGGGACTACTTATAGGGGCATGGATTAAATTAATGCAGCCAACAGGGGTTAGTGAATTTCCCATGGACTAGCAACAGAGAGGAGGTATTACTACCCCAAATCCTGGAGGGACATACAGAAGGCACCTGAGACCTGTGAGAGCTGAAGCAAGAGAGGAAAATCACTCCATAAGAGTCACCATCAGAGTGGAAAGGAGGAGGAGACAAAGTGCCTGTCCTTTCCTCCCTCCTTCACCCTCCAAGTTTCTCCTGGGATTCTAAATTTTCTGGACCCAACCATCAAAGAAATAGAGCCAGACATGGGAGTCAAACAATGTATTTCATAAACCTGGGGATCAAAGCAGGACAGAAAAGGATAGAGTGAATATGAAAGGTAGGATGGAGGACAAACAGGACAAATTGCAGTGGAGCAAGAGTAAATCTGTAAGAAACAATTGAGTATATATCATGATAACAAGCATTATGTAAAATAAAATTATAACACATATAAAGAAGATTTGTCATACTAAATACCACTTTCTTAAAAATACAGGGGTACAGAGACATTTACAAATATTGTGCTTAACTAGTTTATTAAGGTGACTTACATCTACCTAAAAAAAAAAGTGCCTATGAAAAATAACCTCAGTATCTTTTGAGATAAGTAAAGGAATAACCAGTTATGTCAGAGTCATAAAATAAAAAATAACAAAAAGCAGGTCATATGGGAAAAATTAACTCTATCTCTTGGGTCTCTTCCCAAGGGTATTCGTGCTAACCTCCTTAGATCTTAAATAAATACTCTCCTAGGTAGAAATATGAATGATAAATGACTGTGGACAGACATTAAAACTATGTTTCCATGAGAAGCAAACATTAACTTCAAGAAGAATGTTCCTATAACCACCGTGCCTGAGACCCAGTTTTTTGCCAGCTTTTATAATATCTTGTTGTTTTCTCCACTCTTCACTACTTTCTGAGGTCTCCTTCTGGGATTCTGAGCCACAAAAAACTAACAAAACAACAAGAGAGTTTTGTTACAACAGGGAAAAGAACAGATTCTTTTAGTATAGTAATATACCAGCCTAATGAGAAGGGGACAATCTTAGCAATATTAAGTAAGGCTGAAAAAGCTTATAATTGTTTTAGCATAATAATGATTGGGAAACTTGTTAATAAAGGAACCAATACTAGAAGTAAAAGATTTCCTTGCCTTATAAATGCTTTGCTCTTTTTTCCTTATCCCCTTTTAATTGTTCACAAGGTCTAAGCCCTTTCCACCCACCCACCCAAAAGAGTGAGACAAAAAAAAAAAATATCCTAGAGGACTGGGTAGTGGGGAAAAGAAATATGACATCAGGGAACAGGCTGAGGGATAGGAGGCAAAATAGACTTCTACTTCTGTCCATAAGAGAGTAAGAATTACCCTCCAGGCCACTACACAACTACACAAAGTACAAGAAACTACTATCTTCAGATGTTGGACAACGATCATCACAACCATTATGATCCTTGAGAAATGGAGGTGATGTAGGGAGAGGAAGGCTAGCTGAACCGAACCATCACTCAGATGACAGGGCGGAAGAAGCCAGCAGTCTCACTGTGTTGAGCAGACACACACTGGAATTCAGGGAGGCAAGAAGTACTAGAATTTTGCAAGGCAACATACAAGATAGCACAAATCACATAGAGAAAGAGCTCCAGAAATCTGTATAAGGCTCACTTTGAGTCTGACTAAATAGAAATTTGCCCACTTATAAGCTGAAATCTGTGAGAATAGACAAGAAAAATTTCTGGGAAAAAGCAATCACCAGGGAGCTGACAGATAAATAAGCCCTGGAACTCAGAATGGGCCAGGAAGAGTATGAAGGCCCTCCGGCCAGAATGCACAGACTTTGCTGAATACACAAGGCATTCAGTGGACTGTAGAAGGGCCATGCCTTAGAGGTAAGAATAAATTTAGTTCTAGAATAAAAGCTACTCTATATCTACCCCAAAGAAAGAGTTTAAAAATGAGCTGTGAAATGATCAAACTGATCCGCAAGTGTCTTAGCTGTCTTCAGAAAAAAAGTTCAAAACTCATTAAATTAACACAATAGTATCGAGCACTCAACATAAAATCTGATATTTGACAACCATTAAAAATAAGTTAGATATGCAAAGAAGCAGGAAAATATGACAAATGACCAGAAAAATCAGTCAATAGAAACATTAGAAACATACCAAAAGTCACAGAGGTAGAATTGAGAGCTTAAACTGGTATATATTTGCTCTATAGACACAAGGTTGCAAAGTGTGTCTATCATCAAGGTAGGCAAAATGTCATGCCATAAAACTAGTTTAGACAACTTTAAAAGGATTAAAATCACACACTATATATATAACTTTCCACAACTAAATTACATTAGAAATCAGCAACAGAAAAAACATCTAGAAAACCCCCAAATATTTGGAAACTAAACTTTTAAGCAACATACTAGTCAAAGAAGAAATCACAATGGAAATTAAAAAATGTTTTAAAATAAATGAAAATAAAAACCCAGCATATTGGCATTAGTGGGAAGCGGCTAAAACAGTGCTTAGAGAGGAATCTGTAGTTTTATTTTATTGCATTAGAAAAGATCTCAAATCAATGGCCTAAGCACCATGTTTAAGCTGGTAAAATAAGAAAAAATTAAACCCAAGGTAAGTAGAAGGAAGAAAAGAATACACAATAAAAATCAAGAAAAGTGGAAGAGTGAAAAGGAAATAGAGAAAATCAAAGACGTCAAAGGAAGTAATGAGCACAAACGTGTCTATGTCTTCACTCTCATTGGGTCCCCAAACTCTTCTATCTAGAAGGTTATGTCAATGTGACACACATTTAATAAACACTATGCACAAATCAATTGAATTTTTATAAGCTAGCAACAAGCAATTGGAGACTGAAATTTAAAAACAATACCATTTATAGTAGCATCAGAAACAGGAAACGCAGAGGAATAAACTTAATAATATACATGCAAGAAATGTTTCAGGAAAACAACAAAACATTGCTAAGAGAAATTAAAGAATGTCAAAAGAAATGGAATTATATACCATGTTTCTGGATTGGAAGAAGCAATATTATTTAGATAAGAATTCTTTCCAAATTAATCCTGAATGGTCTTATCCTCCTGTAGTATGTCGTCCAAACTAACAACAGAGTGACCTTCCTAAACTGTAAATATGATCATAAATTTATCCAAGAAATATTTAATGGTTTTCCAGGACATATGGAATAAAGCCTAAACTCCTCAGAATACCATACAAGGCTCTCATTCATTTTTGTTCCTCCTGTACTAGTATCACACCTTGCACATAGTAGGCACCCGTTTTTATTTTTTAATGAATCACCATCTGATCCACTGATTGGGTGAAAGAGAATAGGAGTTCTTTCAAGGACAAAAGACCCAAAACAGGTTGAATTTTAGAAGTGAATAGGATACTTTCTCTAAGGTTGACTAAGATTAATATGCAGAAAGACATTGCATAACATGCAGAATTATTAAACATTTTTATCAGGCTCCCTTTTCATTCTGGCATTGCTTCTAATCTAAAGCAGCTCTGAGGAAATTATTTTTGATCACAAGCCCCACAAACTATTTCTAGTGTCCCATACTAACTCCAAGAGAGAAATCTTATAATATGTTGTCTATAGCCTCATCCTAGCCCAACCTTGAAAGCCTCCACAACCTGCCTCTCACTCTCCCACACGAGGCAAATTTCCCCAGGAAGAATGAAGATGTCTACAGCAGCCAAGTAAAGAATTCTGTACCAGAAAGTGGCCAGGCCCAGGGAAGTCTGTCTGCTTCTTTTCCCCCATCCACACAAAACACTGATAGCATACACATTTCCCAGTCCTCAAGAATTAGCTATTGTCCTTTCAAGAACCTGATTCTCCTGCATTATCTTTGACCTGTAAGTTTGGTAAGTGCACATTCCATTACGAGCATTCCACAGATCCCTGAAATCACATTGGCATAACTTCTTGATAGAAGAGATTAGAAACTCCACAAAACTAGTTTAGTTTTGGTATCTGGAAATAAACACATTTGTGTATATTATTTAACATACTGTTTTGAACCAAAGTCTGAGCAATAGAGAGCCATGAAGAAAATATGACAAAGCTAAAATGCAGACAGGAAGACACTTGGGAGAATTCAGTCAGGGCAGGCAGAGAGGCCGGCACACTGGACAGGAAGCAAAGCTTACCTTCTGGAATAGTTTGTCTCCTCCTTCCTCTATCCTGATGTCTTCTCCTCATGCTGCCTTCTCTCTCCCACCGTCTCTGGCTGCTTTTAGGAAATGATCTCATATTTCTTCACACTGAAACTATACCTAAATGTGTAATAAGAATTAATGAGTTTCCTCTCCTTAAGATTTTCCTTTTATCTGAGGACAAAATTTTCCCAAAACACTTTAGATTAAGCCAAGTCCAGGAATGATTTTTGTGGACCAAGCAAACCAAATGGGAGATGGAGCAGTCTTATCACTTCTGTTACGGAGGAACTGGAGAGTGCAAAGCTGATGGGGAAATATTCTCAGCCAGCACTGAAAGAACTACTCGGGGCCACTTTACAAAGGCCAAGGAACCATTTTCAAGTGCCCTCCTGAAGATGTACTGAGGCTTTACTACCTTAAACACACACATTTTAAGAGACTGTAGCACATTAAGGAACAGAGCTGCATAGGATCCCTACCTCCCTTCACCTCGCCTGCTAACACCCCAAGATCTTTTTCTGTCACACTATCCCTTCCCCTTGAATGTGAATTATCCATTTCTCCTTCCTGTGTTAGCATTCCTTTGCTTTGTTTTAAATTAAAGCCTACTTTTCTCTCCTAAACTTACCTCTTTATCCAACTTAATGCCACCAACCAAATCCTAAAGGGAGACAAACTTGAGCACAGTGACTGTATTCAATACATCTTCAAGTACTACAAGGAAAATAACAGCAAGGACGACCTCATTTCCAGGACCTAAGGTGTTAGAAATCATTCTGGCAGCCACCATGGTCACTACTTAGTAAAATGGTGGTGACCTGGCACAATTCTTTGTTCATACCATGGGGGTGAATGGTTGGCAAGAAATGGCCTGGCCAAATATCAGTGCTTCTGGAAGTTTGTTACCTCAGTCCTCCTGAGTGCCTGAGGTAAAGAGCAAACAACATAAATAAAGAGAAGTAAAGCAGAACATGTTTTAAATCACAAAAATGATTGTTCAGTAATTTCCTCCTTTGTTCAGGTAAAGAGTGTTAAAACTAAGTGAGGGGCATGGAAAAAATATAAAGAAAATTAAAGAAAGCTCATAAGACCTTTTAAAGTCCCAAAGCATCCTTTTCATTCATGAAACAGCAGCTGACCCCAGGCAGAGGGGGAGGTGTCAGAAAGGGCACAGCTGGGGCACCAGGCGTGCACCTCACCTGCATCCCCGCAGCTGAGACACCAGACAAGGGAAACAGATGTTACAGAAGCTCATTTGCTTTTCCACTAAGGACTGTTTCAAGTAAGGATGCTCTATTGTCATGAAAGTGAGAATCAACTACACAAGCTGGATTTAAAGAAAATGTTTCAATGTCAGAAAGAAAAGCAATGTTGAGAAGCTCACAGAGCCTGTCCCTCAGATAACCCTTGACCAAGCTCTCTTGGCTTCATGTCTAACTCCCAGGGTTATCTATGCAAACCTGAGTCATCATCAGGCCCAGTTGTGCTAACAGGTACTAGGATCCAAAAATAATTGGAAAACATCTGTTCTCAAGGTCCCCTTTTATTCCACTCTAATCTCTCCACAAAGAGTAAGCCATCTAAAAATACACCCCAAAAAGCAACTCAAAATTCTTGGCTCCTTTCCTTTCCCCTCTCAGACCTCTACTACCATAAACTCTCTGCCTTTTCCACTATGAATCCAGATGCCCTTCTAGATTCTCCATTTTTCCCCATTTACTCATTTCCCTCATAGACTCAGCCAAAGTTACAGGCTATAGTCTAGTCCAGAGGTTCCCAAATGGTATGTAGGGTGAGCAACTTCTCCTGGTGTGCCTGGAACCTGCCCATTTTTAACACTGAAAATCCCACATCTTAGAAAACCCTAAATTCTGTGTAAACCAAGATGGCTGTTTACCCGAATGCTATAAGATAACTGGGTCAAAACATCCATCCCTCCACTCTAGAGGTGGCAGGGCAGAACTGGGGTAGCTGAAGTTCCTGGATCTATAACTTCCAGCGACAAGGGCTCTCATCCACTTACCCAAATGGCCTATACAAATATGATTTTCTATGTGCACCATGCTGTAAAAAAGTCTATGAGCCATTGTTCTAGGCAACTTCATTTTAGTACTTTTAGTGGGAGGGGATGGATAGGAAATGCTGTAAATAATTTTTCAATCTCCCCAAGGCCCCTAGCGTTTGAGACTATAGATTTCAAACGAAACTCTGAGAGGCACAGCAAGGTTGCCTCTCCTCTCCCAGGCGTGCAGGGGGTTGGCACAGTGCCACACCGTCGCCCTGTGTGAGGTCCCAGGAGCCAGACTGCCTAGACAGCACTGCTGTTCACACCCCAAGCCAGGGAAGGGAGCGTGACCTGTGGCACCAATGGGATGCCAGGCTCAGGCATGAGCCTCAAAGGCTTTTAGTGTAATGGGAGAAGCTCACAATAATTGTAATATTTATTGAGTGCCTACTGTGTGACAATGTCACACTGAGCACGCCACATAATGATTTCATTTGATACTCTGCCGAGCTCTGTTTTACAGATGAGAAAACTAAAACTCACTGAGATTAAGTTAGTTGCAAACATCACCCATGGGTAAAGGAAGGAGCCAAAATCAAATGTAAGTCTCTCTGACGTAGAGACCCATGGTCTTTTCAGTTCCACAACAGAAACAGCACTGTCCCCAGAAGCCCCCAGCATGAACAGCAGTCACATCCGGTTCCTACCTGCCACAGGATGAGAGA